>NC_089735.1:9200212-9352340 GCF_035083965.1 Branchiostoma lanceolatum
ATTGTCTGTTTATTCCTCTTGCATCCACAAGATCCCCTCGACGATGGGGACTCGCCGTGTCCTACAAGGAAGCTGTTTGGATCTGCTTGTACAATGGGTGGAAATGAGTAAGTACAAGCTGACACTTACAATGTTCATCAAAAGAGTCAATTGATGACACCATGCCGGTATGTTAAAATATTGCAAACGTTGAACCAATTCTATACTGAATGAATGAAAATACTGTTTGTACAAAATCAAGTGTTCTATTTCATCGATGTTTCGGTGACAACTTGCCAGTTACCATGAGGAAGGTGACAGAGATGGTCACCGAAACGTCGGTGTAATAAAACACTTTCATTGTGTACATAGAGTCTTTTTATTCAGTAACTTACCAACCTGATGAAACTATTCACGAATGCCATTTCTATACTCTTTTTAGAACCCAGTCTTTCAAAAATAACCTTTATTAAATATTCTACGACATAGATTACGATGACAACTAACATCAAATGACAATGTAATCCCAGTGGTCCTTAACATTTGCCGATTTATTAATTTAGTATTTCGTGTTTGTTCTATTCTAGATACCCAAAGTCGTTTGGTCAGGCGTTCTTTGACAGCATAAGGAAACACAACTTCACGTGCTTGGAGAAGAAACCACCACAGGTACCGGCTATATTATGCAATCAATATAGCAATCGTTATATTGCCTTTTATCTTAAGTCATAATGAAGAGACATGATAGAGAATTATTTCTTTTTATACTTTGAGTTGTAGGTTTGCTACAGGCGGCTCGCATTAAAGTTAACCTGCGTTGGTAGTTAACATAGTACAGAGATAAAAGTTTGTACTAACACAACATCAGCCATCACTCAACAAAGACGGCGGGCGGTACAGACTTCCTGACTTTTTAACCATTGCCACGTGACCTATGTAGTTGCTAATTTGAATTCGGAAAAAGGCCTGCAGTAGGTGGGTCTAGAATTTGATTGTGGTGGAAGAACGCTTTAGCTCTGTTCCTATACAATGTATTGCAATGTGATCTGTTTAAAGGAAACCTTCCGAAGAGTGATCGAGGATGTAACGTTTTTAACAACGATTTTTTTTTTGTCATGAACTGTACAGTAACATTGCGTTTTGTTCCCTAGGAAGAAGTGTACAAATGTGGAAACGGGTTTGTTGACCACGGTGAGGAATGTGACTGTGGTTCGGACCAGGTAACAGCAGAGTTTTACTTCTACATCTTACAGTACTGCTGACAATCGTCCTCATTTGGAAAGAATATATCACGTTAAGTAAAGCTTTGTTTCTTGTGATACCTTTAGGTCACGACATAGTTATCGTTTTGGATGTAACATGATTTTATTGAAGTCCTCCTTTTACTTTGCTTTGCCTAATATCCTACGCATGATTGTACGTGTAATGAATGCATCTATTACAGGTCCATGTTACAAAATTACGAACGGATATCACAAGGTGCAAAGGTCCATATCCATCTTTAGGTGGATCTGTATCCTTTTTTATGGATACGGCCACTATTTTTTAAATGAACACAAACTATCCCATAGAGCTGCCTGATGAGTGACCCATGTTGTGACGGTCAGACATGTAAACTGAAAGATGGTGCCCTATGCACGGAGGGTCAAAGCTGCTGCAAGAACTGCAAGGTACGAATGAATGATTATCATTTTTAGTTTATTGCATCACCACGACTTTTGTCCTATCTGTACAAACATGTTTCATTCGAACCGTATGAGCTCAGCTAATATGCACAGTACATAACTATCATCAATCTTGTAAATGTGTTAGGTTGATCTGGAAAGTTGCCCCGTCAGTGCCACCAATACAGACAAACGTGTATGGGCTCCGTTTTTTCATGGTAAGTGATTCCGTTTTGTCATGGTGATTTTTCAAACTAGCATAACATAGCCCAAGACAAACTAGTAATAATTTTTTTTTATGGATCATCTTTGTTATATCTTACAGAAAAAATATTTTCAATATTCATACCATTAGATGATATTCATGATGACAAGCCTTACTAATTACTGCGGAGACCACACATTTGTAATCGTTTTATGCTTCAATTGTTTTAAGCAAGCTGTCACGAATACAATAAAGTAATTTGTGGAAGTTAAGAGAACCATAACAGCCCTACAGAATCACAAGATCGTCTATATTAAGAGAATCTTCATATGTTCTGACAGCTTCAACTTTCTATACGGAGATCACCACACCTGCCTCTGGTGTCATAGAGCCGTTTCCCTTCGGGCAGTTGGCACCTGGAGATGTCAAGATACCTGGAAAGATGACACCTCCAAACAGCGTGTTCAGCTGGCTACTACACGCTCCTGTGGGCCAGACGGTCAAGATCCACCTGATGATGCCTCAGATGGTAAGACAAGTTTGAAGTTAAGGCTACTTTTGAACTTAGGAAGAAACAAACTTACAGACAACATGGTAGATAAGATTGATCTAACTCAGCAGAGACTTCTTTCTACTTTTACAAGGAGGATACTGGATCCATGGAAGTGATGATGGAACCATCCCATGCTCAGCATTAATTGTCATACACAGTCCACAATACATATCCCAGACGACTGACTGTGAGCAACTTGCATAAAGCATGTCATGTCGTCTTTAACAGTACAGAAACTGATACAATTTGACAGTGTCGTCTTTGGTACTTTTGACAAGTTCTTGATGTTTCGTGTCCTTTGGTTCACGTGACCTAGGTGATTGGTCACATCTGCAGAGGACCGCAGTAGTCACTTCTGCAGAGGACTGCAGTAGTTACTTCTGCAGAGGACTGCAGTAGTCACCTCTGCAGAGGACCGCAGTAGTCACTTCTGCAGAGGACTGCAGTAGTCACTTCTGCAGAGGACTGCAGTAGTCACTTCTGCAGAGGACGGCAGTAGTCACTTCTGCAGAGTACTGCAGTAGTCACTTCTGCAGAGTACTGCAGTAGTTACCTCTGCAGAGTACTGCAGTAGTCACTTCTGCAGAGTACTGCAGTAGTTACTTCTGCAGAGGACTGCAGTAGTTACTCCTGCAGAGGAATGCAGTTGGACACCAGAAAAAAATCGATGCGCTTTTTGCATTTGAACAAAGTTTCAACGCTCAGTACCGTGAAGATATGGCATTGTGATCTTGGCCACCGTTGTCAAATACTGAGCCAATGATGATAAGTTTTCTACCATTGTCGTTCCACAGAAGTCGGAGTATTTCGAAGTTTGGGTCGCATGTCCCTACGACTGGCTGGAAGTAAGGGACGGAGGGAAGGTGACGTCACCGCTATTGGGCCGCTATTGTACTCCGTTGCAAAATCACGTCATCACGTAAGTGTTTCTTCACAGAAAAATGACTGTACCATTGAAAAATGATTCATTATCGGTTTCACCATATACTCACACACTCATCTAACGTGTCATTTAGCTAGCACAATAATTATGCTGTAAATTTTTAAATAAAAAGTTACACAAATATTGTTAT
Source organism: Branchiostoma lanceolatum (assembly GCF_035083965.1). Lineage (NCBI taxonomy): Eukaryota > Metazoa > Chordata > Leptocardii > Amphioxiformes > Branchiostomatidae > Branchiostoma > Branchiostoma lanceolatum. The sequence continues at coordinate 9,203,687 of NC_089735.1, forward strand.
TACAGCTGCAGGCATTCTGTACAATGAGATTTTCTATCACATCACCAGGTAGCATTGCAAAGAGGATATGTAAGGAGGTTCTGAATGGTAAAAAAATCAAAATCGATCTAGGCATTCGCTGACATGTTTTCGTTTTTACTTCAGGTCCTCCAAGAATAAGATGCTACTACGGTTGCGAAGTGATTCGTCATTTGATAGCCACTTTGTCGTGAAATACGAATTCCATTCGCAAGGTATGTTTTTTTAAGGAGCCCATAATGATTGACAGCACGTAGTTGATAGCAATTGATTACACATAATACAAAATTAGCCATGTTCAGAATATCTACCACACATGTTATTTCATAGTCAGTTCGAAGGGTCCATATCGTATTTTGTAACACTCCACAGTCTGTACAATTACAAAGTATGAAGCATGTATTCAATCTTTGCAGTTCTGGAGAATGACGAGGATACGGAGTCACAAGACGGAGACGTTGAAGGTGTAAAAATACTTTATTCATTGATTTAATCTGATCTATTTTTATTTCATCCAATCACATGGCATTATTAATTATGGAAAACGGATTCAACAAAATTATGGAAAGCTGATCTACGCCAATTACGTTCCAGCAACTCAGTATTATAGCCAACGTCCAAAATTTAATTTTGAGGCAGTGGAACACAGTGGAAGGTTGATGTCAAAACAGACGTGGCATCACAAGAACCTTGCGTTTAATCAAGGTTTCTAGATTTCTTGTTGACCAAACAAAGAAGAATTCGGACAAAATGCAAACAATTTAATCAGATGGCAACTGCACGTTCATTCGTTAGGTGTTACAGCCGGTTAACCAAGCCATCTCTCATACAGAGGTCTCAACTAATAGCAGAATGCTTTCATGTTGTCACTTATTTAAGTCCGTGTTTCAGATGAGATCTGTCAGGAAGGAAACGGTGCTTCATATCGAGGAAAGTGGTTCACAACCGTATCGGGGAGACGGTGTCAGCGTTGGGACAGTCAAACGCCTCACACCCACTCCAGGACGCGTTCGAACTACCCTTCAGCGGGTCTGGAGGAGAACTACTGCCGCAACCCGGATGGCGAAGACGCACTCTGGTGCTACACAACGGACCCCGACGAACGCTGGGACTGGTGCCCTGTCCCGAAATGTGCCAGCGGTACGGTTTTCCTTTTTTAGTCTCCTCGCTGACATTGAAAAATAACAACAACCGGTAAATTCTGATGTCTTCTAGACTTAATCCTTTAACATATTTTGATAAGGGAACCTCCATATGTCTGCAATTAACCTTGTTTACAGCGAGTTTAGATCTGCCAATACAACACATCCACTATGCAATGGCACTGGCGTTATACATGTACCTTAAAACAAACAGATTGCAATGTCATTTTCTGATGAGGACGTGGTATGTTTGCTGGTACCTCTTGCGATATTTCTGAAATTTAGAATATAGACTGTACAGAATCCGATTTTCTATAATATATTTATGATAGCGACTGCCGTTATCTGCACTATGGAATGGTGACCAAGAAATAGATGTTGGCATACGGAAACAATATCATAGTATATAGAATATGGTTAATGGTTTGGCGTTCATATCTTCCGTCTTGGGTAGAGTTGGAGAAGGTTGGGGAAGAAGTGCAAGACATGGATGCTAGAGGTGAGTGAACTTTATTGATGACAATGGCGTCGACACAAGCCAAAAATGTTATTATACGTTTTTTTCTTTTTTGCTGGGGGCATGCCCATGCTTAGTAAACCATCTGTGAGTACTCAACTATGATTTGAATAGTTAATTTCAAAAAGTAGTCATATTGATTCAGTTGTAGAGTTGTAGTGTTCCTTGGTTTTAGCGAAACTAATGCCTCGATCACATTTCCAATGAGGTCGTAGGGGGTGAAGCCCAGGCATGAAGACCTCGACCGGCCTATTAAGGCCGAGTCGGTTATGGCTTCGATCCGGCGTATGTTTTCGCCAGACTCTGCTGATTGGGTTCAAGTCACAGAATAACCAGGTAGCTGCTGAGAGTCACACAAAGCCTCGTCTGTAAGTTGAAAAACAAACAAACAAACATACAAAAACAAAACATAAAAAAATCGGTGCGCCAGTGGGGCATGGGTTTTTATTCATTTATTTATTACGATTTACCACATTAGTGGAAGGATTGACATAACAGGTGACTATCACCTTTTCAAGATGTCATCCCAGACCAGACTGTAAGATTTGGACCACCGCACACCGGGGCATGCCCCTACTCTTTTTCGAAAGGTGTGGTGGGTTCTTTAACATGCGCGGGGTTTTGTTATGTGACGGTAGCATAGTGCTTTTCCTTTTTCAGGGTGTTACACAGACAGAGGGCAGTCATATCGGGGCAAGGTTGCTCTAACCTGGTCGGGTCAGACATGCCAGGAGTGGTCATCACAGACCCCCTGGAGCCACTCGTACACGGCTGAAAAATACCCCGACGCTGACCTGACCAACAACTACTGCAGAAACCCCAACAGTGATGATGACATCCGCCCATGGTGTTACACGACTTCCGCTAAGGAGAGATGGAACTACTGTGCGATACCAAAGTGCCTCAGCATAGCTGGTACTGTTATATATTTAAATATTTTCATCTGATGTAATATTTTATATGATATCATACATGTAATGCTAAATCATGCACGTATCACATGTATAATATGATATGATATATACAATACGTGTTTCATTTAGTAGAAAGTATCAGCTATGTTTCACAGTACAGTTTAATGCACAGAAGTACCATGGGACATCTCATACACATTTGTAAGTAATTTCATTTACTAACTCTATCTATGTATTTTTTGCAACAAGGTTAACATTTAATATCGATAGAATTTCATGCATCTCTCTCAACAGCCAGTGTTCCAGACGTAAAAGCTGCGTCGTGCGCCGAAGCGAAGTCCCTCAACCTTGCCAACCAGGATGGGGAGTACACAATTTACCCTTTTTCAACGTGCAAAGATGTATCCATCCGCGTCTATTGCCACAACATGGCGTCCGGGAACCCGAAAGAGTTCCTGTCCCTACCATCTGGCCCCGATAGTAATTACGCAATGATATTTGCTGAGCGGCTGACGGATACCTATGGAGGTCGATGCGACGGCCCACTTCAGGTGAGTGACAAACAGAAGTGTTACTAATCAACTAGCCTGACAATATAACGCCTAGCTTTAGCAGCTCCTCAACTGGTCAGGCCCCTGGTCTTAGGTTCAAACAATTGGTGACATCAAATTTCTGTTGATTTCTGCAAAATATATGTACTAACTTGGACAAATTATTGTCAAGCTGAGACTGTCTGTCACCATGGTTTTTAGAGGCCGGCAGAGATCTAGAATCCCGATATTCTATTGGACTGATTTTCATAGTGATGATCCGCCACGGTATTAATCCTACATGAAATGAAGTCGAACCTGTCTGGTCGCTCTTTTTAGAATCCTGAGCTGCTAGGTTCCTAGTGGTACTTCTCACAGTCTAAATTAGTCTCTGGATATCCCCAAGGATCCATACTCGACCCGTGCCGGGACCACGACGTTCAGTAAGGTCAGAATCAAGTTTGAAAACTCCAGGATCAAGGTCATTCGGGATGACTACACCTTTGCCAGAACTATTGGTAAGCACACATTTTATAAACCAAAAATATCATATCTTTTTGCTAAGTTGAAATGTAGCTAGTATGGAATTTTACATGTTCAAAACACACTGACGGCGCACGTTTAACAATGAAGTGATATCTCTACTGCTCATCAGCAATCAGAATATCTTCAACATTCCTGCACGAGTTGTTGAAGGTATTTTAATTGCTGATCAATACAGTAGTTTGTTTGTCATACAAAACTGGCAAAGTTGTAACATGCAGTGTTGCTGCTTTGTTAATGCACGAGATTCGTCAGGGGGTGGGTGTGGCGCGTAAGTATGTTTTAATTGAGCCACAACTTTAAAGGCCTTTTCTCTAATAATAGGTTACAACAATGTGTCTTACGCGGAGGCTGGCGACTGTTACTCCTGGAAACAGGGGTGCGCCAAGGGAACGTTTCAGGTGAATCTGACGGGTACTGAACTACAGCTGGCACCTGACGTCCACTGGGTCATGGAGGAGCGACATCCAGAATACATCGCCATCAATGACATGTTCATCTCCGAGGACAGAAAGGTATGACAGTGACTTTTATCTACAATATAGTATAATGTAGGGCCAGAAATTATCCATCCACGAAATGAATGTGAAAGCAGGAAGCAGTCAGGAAAGCGAATCTACGCAGAGAAGTTGGTTTACGATTTCTACATGAATAGCGAAGGTTTTTTTTCGTTAATATTTGCACCAGGTTGGTAAGTCATTGAATAATAGGGCTCTTTTAAACACAACAAGATTTACCTATGCTGCGTTTCGGGAATTAAGAACAGCGCATTCATGTGGGAGGTAGCTCTTAAAAGTTCCCGAAACGTCGGTCATGTGAATGGCTTTAAGGGTGTGTTAAAAAGGAACCCATTCTCAAGTTTTGCTTACATTTTTATTTTACATCATAGCGTTTATTTGTTGCCCAGGTTAGCATTGGGCATTGTAGAATGTTCCTAACAACAAAGTGGTGTGACAATCGGTAAAACACATTTGTCATAATGACAGTATAATTGGAAGAATGGTTGAAATGAGTATTAGTGAACTCTTTGTCCATCAGATTGCCTCAGCACGATGTGGGGGCTGGTGTGGGCACTGCTGGCCTGAAGACAAGAATCTCTTGCTGTCACATCCGCAATGCGAACGTCAGACAGGCAACGGTAGGTTACTACTACGACTAAAACTATATTTGTATGGCGCATGTTGTAATATAGAATTGAATGTGATGAATAATGATTTAAAGCATGATTCGAAAGGCTCCAACTCTTGTGTTAAGTGAATAATTATCAGATTTATCATTCTTTTACTCAAGCAGTATTACCATTAATATCTTTAATTGTATACAAGATAACTTTCCTAGTTTTCGATATCTAGATAGCACAGAAAATTTGCATTTCTAATGGAACTAGACAAACCACGTTATAAGCTTCATATGTGTATACATCTACAACTGCCTGAAGAAGCGATAATAAACTAGTTTAATATTAATTAGTTTTTAGATGTAGTAAGCTATCACGTTTTAATATCACTGTAATTTTACGTCTGTTTAATCACCATGGCCTGTACTTAGTTTGTAAGAGCATAAACGTACGATAATGACATTTCATTTACTCATTATCTCTTTAATGCACCCTGCTACCATCAAAACCAGAGGAAACCTGTCAAGAAGGTAAAGGCGGTTCGTACCGGGGAAAGAAACGCACGACCAAATCTGGCCGGCAGTGTCAGCGTTGGGATAGTCAGAGTCCACACGAGCACAGTAGGACGCCTGAGAGTTACCCTACAGCGGGGCTTGAAAGGAACTACTGCCGTAACCCTGACGACTCTGATGCCGTCTGGTGCTACACGGCAGACCCCGAGAAACGCTGGGAGTACTGCGATGTGCCAAAATGTGAAGCCGGTAAGCAGTCCAGTCTATAGGTTGTGCCAAAAGAAAGATCAAATTGCGATACATTAATCTTTACATAACAGTGGATTTTCTCAAATATTTCCCCGGCCCCTCCGATTAAGTACTTTTTGTTGTCATTTTGTATAATATATATAGCTGGTACTTCGATCCATTACACGCCGTCTCATATAAATGTTGATGATTCTATTTATATTTCTTTCGGATATTCAAAATTCAAATCAACATGTAAAGAAAGAGTGACTAAGTACAGTATCCAGTTCTCAAGGCCTGCTGGTAGGGTGCTTGAGTACATCTTTGCACTTTGGATGGTTTGTTCTTTATTGGTTTCATTGTCAACTTGCTCTTTTTCAGCATCTAGATGTCCGCACCAGGATCCACCTATCAACGGTGCCCTATCTTGTGACGCATGGCTTGATGGCCAGTTCTGTAGCGTGCAGTGTGACGATCGTTATGACTTCTCGACGGAACCAGCGAGTCTGTACGTCTGCGGATCATCTGGGAAGTGGCGAACAGACCCGCCTGGCAGGGAGACCAAATGGCCGGATTGCACGGGTATGCACTTGCTACTTCTTTTAATAAGTAGAAGTCAGCAACAGTATCTGGACGTTTCAGTAGAGTTACAACAAAACAAAATCTTCACTGAATCGCACATTCGTACCCGTATCGTCGTTTCCACAGTGAGACGCATTCCCGGACACTCGAAGGCTGATGAGTTCAAGTATTATGAAGGTGATTGCGAGGATGAGGAGTCGAGGCAGAATGTCCAGCAAAACTTCATCGACCATTTCAGCAACACGGTCTTCGGTAGGTTTGGTGGATGCACGGGTTAGTTATATCCCAAATGGCATCACAGCAAATACATATCTTTCTCGTTCTAATGTTGGAAATGTAACTTAGCATCACGTAAGCAGACGCCATACAACATTTACATAGAATCTGAATTAGGTACGCTTTTGGTAACGGTGCATACAGCTAGCAGTTGCGATATTTATATATTATAGTATACACATAATACACTAGTAACTATCATAGAGTGCAGCAGAAATATAATCAAATCAAGCATAACTTAATTCTCTATAATTTGTTGATGGGTTCTCCTGCAATATCATGTAACTATTTGGATTGAGTATGAAGCAATGTGTTTTTTCCCCAGGAAATGCCAACTGCACTGCAGACAACGTTCGCGTGGCTTGTGGTCAGAAGAATAGCGACGTTGTTGTCGACTTTGTGCCATAAATAGGTGGCTGACGTGTAAGGTGGTCAGTCGTGGGTTTTGTGGCAACAGTGGCGATAGGAAGTTCTTACGTTGACCGCTTCTGTCACATGTAACCTCCACTTAACCTCCGCCGGGTTACATAAATCCGCCACTTTGAAATGCAGTGGGGTTGAGAACATATCTAGTGCAGTACCCCCCAGGTATGCACACATTGGATATAAAGGAGTTCATTAAACTGGGAGACGTTGGGTTGGAAATCTGTTTGGATGTATCTTTTCAGAGTGGCGGATTATGTACCCTAGTGGAATTATATTAGTAGATGTTCCTAATTAGCGTCACGTTTTTGAGAAAGGAAACTGAAGCGCAATATGCTCGATGTAACTACATGAAGGGTACGTAGCTCTGCATGAGTAAATGTGATTCTTATTTTAAACACGTTGTGTCATACATGATATTTTTCAATCCCAGTAACAATATGTCCGCTTCTCTAAAGAGTTCTGAATGGAGGGGCCCGTAGGTGTATTGAAAATGTCATTTTAATAGTACAGTTGTCTCACGCATTTGTTTGTTTAAATCAGTTGGACCGAATGTAATGAAGCCGTGTATGTACAAGAACAATTGTGCTTTTATGCTAAGGCTAATAATTCTGTGTGCATGAAAAATTGATTGCGTGATGCTTAGATACAACAGTACATGTGTGGGTATGACTCAAAATTAGGATATTTCAAATGACGTAAAAATATTGTCATAAAACATTCAATGAAACTTAAAAACAATAACACATCCGTCATCTCAGCTTCATGTAGCGTAGTTGAACTGTTAACAAAACTGTTCTAAATTGTTTTTGGTCATGCACACTGTTCACGCGAGTTTCTGTACACGCATTTTACTCTCCAAGCAGAGGTTGGTGGGAAGTTGGTGGGGATAGCGGACGAAAAACGGGGCATATGATAAAACGGTCACGATCTTCCCCACCAACCTCTGCTTGGAGAGTACACGCATGTAACGGTCAAAGAATGTAACGGCACTAAAATACAGTGCAGCTAAAGCTTTTCCCGAGTGGACTTTAGATTATTGTATGATTAAATTCCGAAAAGAACCACCAGGCGTTGTTTAGATACGATAATAATTGTCAGAATGCTTCTGGATTGTTGGTTCCGTAGTTCAAACAATTAGATGAAAACAAATGATTAAACTCTCACTCTCTCACTCACCTTCGCTGCTTTTCAGTCCTTTAACTGAGGAGGGCCAGTGAGACATAGTTAGAGCCGGTGAGACATAGGTAGAGGCAAAACTGCTAACTAGCACTATATTTAAATATTTCCTAACTTTTCTATTCCTAACTGAAATAAACTTACAAAGAGATGATGTAGATTTTCGTGACTGTCTTTGCCATGTGCGATCTTTCTCATGTCCTGACGTAGCTTAAGATATGCAATGTAAATACCAGGAAAACAATATTTGAGATGACAGATAAACTTTCGTTTGGTAAATTTTCAAATTTTCAAATCTTCGTAATTTCCTTTTCTATTATTAACGTGTGTAAACTTACAACAGAGAGATAATTAAGGGTTAATGACCCGCCCCGAGGTGTATATGGTGTCATAACGCCTGGCCATGTGCTATAACCACCGAATAAAACCACCGAGTGAGCGAAGCGAACGAGGTGGTTTTATGAGGTGGTTATAGCACATGACCATGCGTTATGACAGCATATACACCGAGGAAGAGGCGGGCCATTAACGTTATTATCATATAGCTTATCCAAACTGACGCATATAAGAGTAGACAATTTCTGTTTGACGCATAGATCCCCTATACTATTAAGAATGCATTTCAGAATTCACATTTGTCCTTTTTTAACAGAAGATGATGAAGAATATGTACAGCTGTTGCCTGATTTATTTATTTCAACCACACAGGATAGGAGGGTCGGTTTCAGGTCAGTCAGAAAATGTTATCATTGAAGAATCTCCCTGCTACATGACCTCAGGTAACCTGAATAGGACACAGGTTCTTTGGCCAGCAGGAAATGGAACGCGCGGAACCTTAGATAGAACGTGGTTTCTTTGGCCAACAGCAAATGGAACACGCGGAACATTTTTGGGAATTTTAAATTTGTTTTCCCTTTTTCATGTATTCTAAGAACATTTTTAGGAATTCTAAGACAATAAAGATTTTTTAAACAAGGTTACGAAAAAGATTCATCAAATAGATACCCCCTCTACAAAATGCAACGGTTATAAAGATTTTTTAAACAAGGTTAAGAAAAAGATTCATCAAAAAGATCCCCCTCTACAAAATGGAACAGTTGTGTTCTGACATGACGTCAATAAGTGGTGTGTTATGGCGTGATAACAGACCACTTATTGTGGACAATGGAGGCTTCTGATTGGTCGACGCCATCTACCTATGTGGGCTTCTGATTTTAAACACGTCGTCATACATTATTTGTTTGATTTTGATGACAATTTGTTCGTTACTTTAAGAGAGCAAGTCATTTTCTAGCAGGTCAGCGTCACTTGTGTGTAAACTGAACGTCATTTGTGTAACACGTGTGCGACGACAACAGGCGCGATTGCGGAGCAGACGGGTTTATTATATAAACACAACACTCTTCACGGAACCATGATGGCGGACAAAGCCATGAAGTCGACCTAGTGACGACATGGGTTATCGGACCATACCAATAATAACATAGGGTAGACGCAAAGACATAAAGTTGTAGATTTCCACGGCGGTCATTACCATGTGCGACCTTTCTCACGATGTCCTGACGTAACTTAAGATATGCAATGTAAAAGCCCGGAAGAAACAATATTTGAGAAGACAGATAAACTTTCGCCCTATAAAAGCTCCTTTGAAGTATGTTGTCAGTTTTTTGCCACGAGTACTCGAGGGAACAGGCAAGATGTTTTGGCTGGCTTTTGCGCTTCTGCTGTCCTCGGCACAGCATGGAGGTATGTTATTCTATAAGAGACACATAACGTCGTCTGACTAAAAGACTATTACAATATTTCTCAAGATATGGAACCAGATGTAAGTTTGCCATCAGATATATGCAATTTAAAAGAGAATACGTCCTTGCTTTAATATCAGCTCGCTTCCATATGGTTCGGTGTAATCTTTGTGTACCGTACTGTTGCTTCATATATTTTGGCCATTTTTTAATCTGTTAAATTCCTTTTTGACTAATATGATAAAAACTTTGACTGTTGGCAGAGGCTCAGTGGGATTGGTTCACTGGAATTTTTGGCGGCGGTACTGGCGGTAGCAGCACCGGCCAAAACGACGCTAACTGTGGGGTAGCACAGACCGGTCGCATCATCGGCGGTCAGTACGCCTCTCAGGGCATGTTTCCGTGGCAGGTCAGTCTACAGAACCTCGCCCAGGGCGGATCCCATGGCTGTGGCGGCTCTCTGTTCAACAACCAGTGGGTCATCACCGCTGGACACTGCGTGGATGGGTAGGTACTGGGCCCTTGCCACGTAAAGCCCCCCTCTCACTGGACCCGCGGCACGCTGGCGGCATCGCTGCGTCCTAAACTGGATTTGTGTTACCCATGACTATATAATGGGAATATCATTCAAAACACACAAGTATGACAAAAAAGACAGGCGTGCCGCGGGTCCAGTGAGAGGGGGGCTTAACATAATTTCTAACTGGATAACATATAATATTCGTACACAGTAGAGTTGAGAAATTGAATTGGTGTATTTGCTAACGTTACATGTATTCTAATTGCACTATCAAAATGCAAGTTGCTTCCGTTTTCTAAACACATGTTTGATCTACCATATGTTACTTTAGGGCAAGAAAATACGTGATATATCATCATGATGTCATAGTCATGCGCAGTAAGGTTCAGGCTAACCCCACCGCTCATTTGCCATTCGATTTTCGGCAAGGCTTTGGCAGAACCAACTGTTAGCAACGATCTACGAAAAGCGTTGTTAGTCGCAATACGTACGTACGACAAATTAACGACTGCCTGAGGAACGCTCTCAATGCGCTGTCTTAAAGCGATCGTACGACGAATATGACCGGGCTGTTACTACTAACAACCAACTTTGAATATATCCGGGTTTCTGAGTAATCTTTGTTTAAAGATGTCACAACGACTTACCCTAATCTTCCCACATTCACGGACAAACAGAAAGGCACATTCCTCTTAAATTCACAGAAGCCACGAACTATAGAAAAATTGGGACTTATCGTCTTCTTCTGCTTCCAAAAAAGATGTCAAACTCAACCTGTCTAGTTATTGCCAGCAGTAGTATTTTTTTGTCTTTTGCAACTGTCCGTTGTCACATGTATGCCTCTTATGTTTTTACCATGTGCTTGCAATAAGCATTCAGGCATGAACTTTCAAATAAACTTAACATCAATCATACACACAGAGCCACCAACCCTGCCATGTGGCGAGTCCGTGTTGGCCTGGCTTCTCTGCAGTACTATGAAAACGGCGAGCAGGAGTTTTCCGTCACCAAGGTCATCATGCATCCCAGCTACTACGCCAGCTCCATGGGCTTCCCGCGCAACGACGTCGCACTGATGAAGCTGGACAGGTAAGGCCAGCTTTCTACTAGATACTACCATGATCTGATCCGAGCGACCGTACAGCGACCAAAGTTGGATTTGCATGAACTTTGATATCATGATTCGGAATATGATTCAAAATGTAAAAGTATGATTTTGATTTCCGTCCAGGCCCGCTACCGTGAGCAGCGTTGTCAACAACATCTGTCTACCTGATCGTGACGCAAGCGTCGGTACAAACTGTATCGTGAGTGGATGGGGCGTGTATGACATTCAGTCCCAGTATTGTAAGTACGGCGTACTAGCATGAAACTTATAATTGTGTGCGTGTGTGTGTGTGTGTGTGTGTGTGTGTGTGTGTGTGTGTGTGTGTGTGTGTGTGTGTGCTTCCGTGTTTGCTTGGTTGCTTGTTTGTGTTTCTGGATATTTGAGAGCTGGAGAACGATTGGATGGCTGGTGATCAAGTTTAGTATGTGGAGATATCTTAGAAAGACGAAGTTCAAGGTAATATTCGGGTCCCCTGGTGTGTGACCTCGCCACAGCAGCAGAACTGTTTGCATCTTTTTTCTTGGACATGCTATGGTGTTTTTTTTTGGTGGCTTTTGATGCAAGTAAGACGCAATGTAAGTGTAGGCCTCCTAGCAGCTTGTTATGGAGCTGCAGGGGTGTTTTTGTTGAAATATTTCAAAGAGGTTCAATAATAAAAGGAACAATGGGTCTTCCTGATTTGGGGTATGCGGGTAGCTCCGACAAAGATAGACACAACTAGACTGGCCGTCATTTGCTTTAAGAGCAAATTCAGCATATTTCACTCCCCCCCATGCAATAATTGATCTTTTGACGAAATGGACCATCCAAAAATTCCATCTAAACACAACTAGACTGTCCCAAGATCTATTTATTCTTCATCTACATTCATTAACATGCTTGAACATATGCAAAGATACACAACAATACTATACACTACATATAAAAGTACAATACTATACTCTCACCTCTCAAATAAACGTACCGGTACGTTTATTAATTTTTTGAAAAATTGTTGTTATTGATGTTACAAAGTTAACGTTGCTATAGGGCGAAAATAAGACGCCACACTGACATTTCAAAATACAATTTTCATATAAATATCTTTGATAGTCTATTCTTAACCTTGCCATTCAAAAAGTATTAACAATTTAAGTTGTGTTGAACCCCTACAACGCAAAATGAACTATTAAAAACGTGCTAGATAACTTAAACTTTAAACAACTACCGCATAAAAAGCCAACAATGCCTGTCTTTTTTACAGTAAAATTATTTCAACAATTCAAAAGTTTGCCGATATTCATTCACATCATGTGTAGACGATCGCGCTTTGAGAGGCGCTTGTGAAGTATTACTTCCTGGGTCAAAGGTTGTTGGTGCGGAAAGTGAAACTGCATGCAAACCTGCTCGCAATCGATCGGATCGGCCTACCTCGGCCTAGTGGTATATCATCATCGTTGGTATGGGTTTAATTGTAAGTTGTATATAAGTGCGACACAACCAATTCAGAGACGGATTGCATTTTTCTCGTCGTCAAGTCGTGATTTATTAGTGGTTGAAGCCGCCATAATTAAATTTGACCATGCCCCAAAAACCATGTTTATTTGGCAACATTTGCGAGAGCATCATACTTTGCCAATCTCCCTCGGAGTCCCTCCCGATGCATAAATTGACTGTTTCAAAATCATCCGTGCAAAAAAATTCTCTATTCAAGCTCTGCGAGACGCCAAGAGCTTCTTAGTGCAAAGGCTTGCGTGTTTACCTGCAACATGACCTCAGGTAACCTGAAAAGAACACATGTTCTTTGGCCAGCAGCAAATGGAACGCCCGGAACCTTAGATAGAACATGGATTCTTAGATAGAACATGGAACGGGGACAGCACTTTTGACCCGTTTTTGGTCTGAAAATGGGTCCAAAAGTCCCCAAAACGAAGCATTTTGAAGTGATGCACACCAGAAATGTGATTGAAAACCTGTAGGGACATGTTCAAGGCACCCTTGTGCCGAATTCCGGGTCATTTGCTTGTAATACCAGGGCACAGGAGCCCAAAATATAAAAATTATCTAAAAATGCCCCAAAAAACCTCCATAAAATGGATTTTAAGGCCTGTTTCAAAACAATTAAAAAAGAGCCTGGGGGTATTTGCCATCTTAACCTCCACACCAAATTTCAGGTCGTTTGGTTAAGAAATGGCGGAGTAGAAGCCATTTGAAGATTTGTCAGGAGGAGGAGAAGAAGAAGAAGAACCAGACAAATACAATATATTTCACTCTACCCATACCTCTAGGTATGGGAAGTGAAATATAATGAACTGCAAATTATGCAAAACTTGGACTTGATTTTCATGCTTATTGAGGAAATTCTATTATTCCAGTGCTTTTCATGATAGGACATTTCATTACATGAAACATTAAATTTATGGCAGGTGGAGCGTTTATAGATACTGATTATCCAAATATGAACAATCAATGCATCATATCGCCACTGGTAATTTTGAAAGTGTAGACTTATGCTTTCTATGCTCATCTTGAAACTTGAACCTTTTGTCTAATAAATTCCAGTCGGACAAGCTCCTCTTTCTGCCACTCTGAAGTGGACGTACGCCCCCATACTGGATCCTGGGTACTGCAGCCAGAACAACATCTGGGGCAGTGAAATGGTCAGCAACATCATGGTGTGTGCAGGATACGACCATGGACAGGACGACGCTTGTAATGTAAGTCTGTCATCTGTTTATTCCTCTGTATACTATCTTGTTTGGCGGTTGTCTTTTTATAGCTTTTTTTAAACATTTATATGATAAATACTCCAGTGCATGGATGCATTTTCGCAGTAGTGAAGACCACTATCGTCCTGCCCCATATATGTTATCCAGGGAGACTCTGGTGGTCCGTTTATTTGTCCGTCCCCTGACGGCAGCCGTTGGGAACTGCATGGGATCGTCAGTTGGGGTGAACAACCGTGCGGTGCACAGTACAAGCCCTCTGCCTACGCCCGAGTCACCACCTTCAAGAGCTGGATTCAGCAGACCATCCAATCGAACTAGATCCAGCGTCTCTGCTTCGAAGGTCCCAAAGTACACAGTTCTGCCGTCACTCGGCAAAATAAAGTGTAGTGACCTAACAAGTTTGTCCGTGTATTTTTGTTAGCATGGGTCGGTCTATAGGTCTGACTCACTCAACGCTACCATCTATATATGCGTCGACCTTATTATGTTACTAGTGAGATCTACAGATCGGCCTTATCTTGTACGAGTTAAAGTACTAAATGCTAGTACGATCTTTAAGTCGCAATCGGCCATTTTTAGTGCTAGTACGATCCATAGGTTGTCCTCTATCATTACAGATACTGATGTAGGTATATTTCCCAGTAGAATTCGATGGCTGCAACGGACATGTATATGTATATATCGGATAAATGTTTAGAGTTTGGCATCCAGGCTAAGATCAACCTTTTACTGTTATTACCATTTCCTTATGTTTTGAATTGTCCTTGACCTTCTTACGTTCTAAGAGGCTACGTAATGCTTGACACTTATAGTATAAGGCTAATTCAACAGGAATCCATCTGCCATCATTCCCATGACGTCAATTGAAATGGCTCACGTGCACACGAGTATCCGGAAGACATACAAGGCACACAAGAGCCCGGAAAAACAATATTTGAGAGGGTAGACAGACGTTTGTATGTGTCATTTTAAAAGTCTACCCTCTGTTCAAAAAGTCAGACACACCGCTGTGCCACGAGGACTTGAAAGAACAAGCAACATGCTCTGGTTGGCGTTCATACTGCTTGCCGTTTCTCGACATTGAGGTACGTTTGTTTCTTCAGAAGAACTTTATCGCACGACAATGGTACACGGTACAATACATGGCAACAACTATTAGCCTACGGGCATGAATTTGCAACTAAAAGTTATTCATATGTTTGGTCTGATTGTTTTCATATATCCATGTTTTTATTCAATGATCAGCACCTAACAAAGTCCGTAGGTCACTTCAAGATGTGATCCGAAGGGCACTCCAAGGTTACGAGCTACTTACGACTGTAACAGCACCTCTTCTTCCTAAGTCAGAAACATCATGAGACTAGCTTAACTACCTACTAAGAGTGAGGACTATCTGACCCAATAGGAGAAGCAGGGGTTACGAGAGCTGCAAGGGAAATTCCTTACCCCAATTAGGAATGGTTTAATATATACACGCACACCGATAAGTTTGGCGGGTTCTTTAATGTGCTCGGGGTATGGCTCTCCTCAAACACTGACCTCCATACTGCTGGAATATATCGGTGTCATTTATACGGCTTCTGAACTTTTAACCTCCAGTGCGTGTAGCATCAGTGCACGTTGAATCAATCTTTATATACCATTTGCAGCCATTCCCACGGTTCAGGGGCAAGAAGAGTCAATAACTAAGCGCCATTATATTCATTGACTATGATCACTGTTTGACCTCATTACATAAGAGGCCAGCCGCGACTTCATGACGCAAGAGATCAGCCTGGTACGATTTTTGTTGTCGGCCTTGTCCACCATCTTTGTTCTGTAAGTTGTATATACTCAATCATCAAAACTGTGTTCGGTTCCGAACTGGATTGCTGTCTTGAGTTGTCTTCTGCAATTTAATTGACGAAGGGAAAGCATTCAATCACTTGTCTTCTATCAATGTACATGTTGTACTATTTTCAAGACACCCCCAGAAGTGCATCCAATCAGGGCGTTGGAAACTACAAATTTGCAATAAAATTTTGTGGTGAGATAGAAACACATTGGGGGGGAAATAACGTCAGATTACGATAAAAGAGCTATATATTTACCAAGTCAAATTGTTTAAAAGAACATTTTTTAGATAATGTTGCTCAGGTATACTAGTCGACCGCAGTAAGGGAAAACACGCTGTCAATTCAACATTTAGCTCAGTTGCATGTACATATCCGATGGTAAAGAACATTATACAATACAATGGGTACTTCCAGTCATGTGTCCAACGACGTATTCTATATGTATAGTGTAAATATTAGATGGCAGCTCATAACTTGAAAGGTCAGCCTAGTGGGCTAATGTTGGCGGCCTTGTCCTCCGTTTTTGTTCTTTAAGTTGGATATAAAACATATCAAGTCACTTAACTTTAATGTCCTGATCTGACTAACATGTAAATACGCTGCTGAAACCTGTAGACCGATTCAAACAGAAATACAAGGACAAAATTTTAGAGTTGCTACCTTTTATTTTGTCGAGTCGCTGCAGAACTGTGAGTCTGTGTGCTCTGGGCCCGCCGGAGCAAAACGGTCGACTCTAGTTTGACTGGATGGTCTGCTGGATCCAGCTCATGAAAGCAGTGACTCGGACGTAGGCGGTCGGCTTTTCACCGCACGGTACATCACCCCAGCTGACGATCCCCTGCAGTTCCCAACGGCTGCCGTCAGGGGATGGACAAATAAATGGGCCACCTGAGTCTCCCTGAAAATCACATAGTCACATCTTGTCTGTCGATGAAGGTTAGACCTACAGGTAATAGGATACGCTAGATAGAAGCTACCCGACAAACAACTGGATACGATTTGAAAACGGTCAGACGTTTCAGGTAACATTTGCTGCTTTTCGTCTGTGACACTAAACGAGGTCTGTCAAACGGCAGTGCGTGCATCCACAAGACAGACATATCGAAGGCATCAAAGCCAATGATATTCACAGACTAAAATGTGCGAAACAAAACTGCAACAACACGTACATTGGGTAGACTACTCGCCCACTAAGGAAAAGGTACAGAGAACATTGCAGACATAGCGCTAACGGATATTCCTATGCAATTTTCCACCGTCTAGAACACCATCAGGGACACTCAGGCATTCGAAGTCGAATCTTCAGATATCCTAGACCGCAAACCACGCTTGTTCGAACGGCAAGCTAGAGAATCTATATATGAGAAAATGTACACTATCACCCTCACTTTCTGGCACTTGGAAAAATGCCCTCCCACCTTTACGTATGGACAACATAGCTCCTATAATACAACAGGAGCTACTTTACTCTGAGCATCAACTTTATCTTTACTTTGTCTAAGTTTTGTTTCTGATTGGGCTACGTAAAATTTGTCTACATCTTATTGGCATACTGAAGTATCAATTCATAGCTTCTGATTAAAAACCTGCTGTTTGACAGATCGTGTTCAGTGTCACTGCCGAAAGGTAGGTGGATGCTACCTTAAACGTATGACCGTTTCGGAATTTCACCCAGCTGCTCAATTAACTGCTATCGATATTTGTGCTAGATATCTAGCACAAATATTGTCTATATGAAAAGTTTTGCCTTCTTGATGATGAACGCAGAGTTTCAGTCAAAATTTCGGACTTCAAACGTCTTAGCTCAAACAATATCATAAACCTTATAAAGTCACAAAAACAATACCGAGGAACAAATTAAGGAACGGACAAACTAGATCTTACCTCACAAGCGTCGTCCTGCGCATATCCTGCGCACAACATCTGACTGCTGACCATCATACTGCCCCAGACGTGGGGCTGGCTGCAGTACCCAGGGTCCAGTATGGGGGCGTACGTCCACTTCAGGGTATCCGATTCATCTAGATAGCATCATGCCAACACTTGAAATAATTCAACGTAAGAAAACGTGTGATTCGAAAAATCACTACGGATTCTATGAACTGGCATTTTTGCACAGACTTCATGACCAACACTGCACGAAAATAGACACCGTAGATATTTACTTGACATAATAAGATGTAATGTTTTGTTGCTAATAAGCTAACTGCGATTGCATGCATCAGCTACAAGGCGCCCCCTTTTAAATTACATGACTTATGAAATCGCTGCCACACAGTACCCCGTTTACGTATACCCTCATAATCATATAAAAAATTTGTATACTAACCATCCGGGCCCGAATTCTCTACATACATACTAGTCACGCCCCATCCACTCACGATACAGTCGGTCCCGACGCTTGCGTCCGAGTCAGGCAGGCAGATGTTGTTGACAAAGGCGTCCAATGTAACAGGGCTGAAAAAAATTACTCTTTTTTATTACCTTAGTGACTACATTGAACACCAACTAAAAATTCTTCGTTATTAGATGTATAAAAAGCAAATATTGTAAGTTGACAGCTACTTTCAAATTTGTGTAGACGACCATAAAATTGGTGTACCCTCAAAAAGCCTTACGCTAAAGAGATCTTCTCGGTTGGGCGCCATTAGTATGAGCCAACCACGCTAATATAATTCCAGGTATCCACTGCACTGAGTGAAATATGATATAAACTGCTTATGATAGTCATTGAATATTTTTTGTCTTTTTTGTTGGGCTGGCATTTCATCAGTTAAATTACGCTTAGTATATGACAATACGTTGATTTTTTTCAAAGCAAAAGGTTACACATAATTCTAAAATATTTTCTCTTTATCTCTCTACGAAAATTTGCAACACAAAATATTCTTGATAACTATATACTTGTGCCATGGTACTCCACGTTTTGTATCGTTACAACATGTACATAAACATATGTTGACAACGACTGACCTGTCTAGCTTCAACAGCGCTAAGTCCATATGCGGCTGAAGCCGACCGTCGCCCGGGCGAAATAAGTGATAGTGGGGGTGCAGAATGACCCGTGTGACGTTGTAGTCCTGTCTGCCATGTTCCCAGTGTGCCACAGACGCCAGGCCAATTCGGACTTGCCACATGTTGGGATCGGTTCCTCTGTAAGCAATCACATAAACGCACACACGTTATGCTTTTGACCCTCTGAGAAGATAGTTAATTGGTAACGTATGTCATTGTCGTATAATTACGATAAACACGCTAAGGTTTGAAACTGCTTCTTAAGATTGATAAATTTAAAAAGATATACTGCTATGTTGATGTGACATTTGAGAAAGAGCAATGGCAACGCAAATGTACTTTTCCGGTCAATATTTGTTTTGTTTAACTTTAGCTATAAACACTACAGTCATTCTGATGTTATTGAGAAGCTATCTAAGATTATTCCATCTTCACAAGACAGTAGAGGAAGGAAAAAAAAAACCTACCCAAGCATCTCGTCCACGCAGTGCGCTGCGGTTATGACCCACTGGTTGTTATACAGTGTACCGCCACAGTAGCTCAAATGAGCAGGGTGTTTGAGGCTCTTCAGGCTGGCCTGCCATGGAAACATCCCCTGCGTGGCGTACTGGCCGCCGTGGATGCGGGCGTTCAGCCCGACGGAAGCCTTTCCGCAGTTAGCGTCATTGGTAGCTTCTGAGAAAACAATACAAAATGCGGCTGTTACGTTACATACAATGTGTCGACATCAGCTTACTTTTTGAACGACCATTTGAACATTATACCTCGAAAATAAGATAAACGTACCTCCGAGCTGAACAGCGACAAGTAGTATAAAACTGAACCAGAACATGTTGCTTGTTCTTATGTGCACAGCCGACCCTATTTCTGACCAGAGCGGAGACTTTTAAGGAATATACTAACGTTTATCTCTACCCTCAAACATTGTGTTTCCGGTCTCCTTTCGTCATGGCAGCTCAAGCGTGCGTTTTCAACTTGTGACTTCATAAACGTCATGGCAAAGCAATTGTGTGTGTTTTTAACTTATGACTCCGTATACGTCATGGCAACTCAAGTTTGCCATTTCAACATGTGACTCTTGTCTATATATGTCATGGCAAAGCAAGTGTGTGTTTCAAACTTGTGACTCCATAATCATACGTCATGGCAAACGCAAGTGTGTGTTTTCAACTTGTGACTGGTTACACTGACGCAAATAGCGAGATCTTAGCCAGCATTCGTCCGGTCTTTCTTAGATTACAGCTTTGATTGATGTGGAAGCTCTAAGCAGCAGTGCAGTCCACTGATCGTTGAATTGCTTCAGATGTCTTTGTCTTAAATTTAAGATGTAGCTTCCGTATATATGATACCTTTTCAGGTAACATCCTATGGCTATGTAATTTGGAAACCTGCAAATCGAACTTCAAGTATTAGTCTTACGAGATTGCCACAGGGAACTTAGCGTTTTTTAGTATCCATATACATGTATATATAGCTATTGATGCCTTGACGAAATGTTGGGTTCTGCTTCTATATCTTTCAATCCCGATCGATATCTGTGGCCGATTTATAATCTTCTAGGCTTTTACCTACAAGACGAATGCCAGTGTCACTGCTAAACCATTCTTAACGACTTAAATAGTGAAGTGTTGGTCGAGGAAACGCTAATGCCTACAATAATGGTCTTCATCCAGATATCAGAGGATGCATGATGTATCTATACAGCCCACGCCATGACCCAATGGCTTCAGTTAAAAGAGTTTGTGCTTTTGCATTATGGCAGGTATCTTTTAACAAGGCAATTGGGGCACTGGGTTATTTCAGATAACTGTCCCTACTTTCAGCACTTTCTGATGGTAAATAAGATAAGACTGTTATCGGTGGAATAATGGGTTCTGGTGAAAGAGGTTTTTATATGCAGGAAATGTGGCCTAATTTTTGTAGTTCTTGTTAAAGATTTGTGAAGGAAATCTCGTTGCAAAAGTTTGCAAAAGAATAATATACATTCAATATTCATGAAGTTCCTGCAGTATCGGAATTGAAGATTTTTAAAGCAATTCCATCTTTATATCTTAAGCCAAACCTACCTACCTACCTAGTCCCTTGACCTCTAGGTCGTGGGGGGGGGGGGGTGGGCAAGGTAGACATGAAGATGGACAGCAGTCTCCAGACACGTCTGTTTCTTGCAGCAGTCAGCCTTTCGGCCAAGCAAAGTCTTTCAACAAATGATTAATAAAATATCAAACGATACGTTATGTTTGTTTATCAAACGATACATTATGTTTATTGCCTACGGGCATGAATTTGCAATAAACGTATTGATAACTAAACAGAACAAATCTCAAGACCTAGTGGTAAAGGTTATTCTAAGCATTTCAGAAGGTAAGACTAGCCACTAATCGGGTTAGAGTATTGATTTGAGTTCTCTTTTGTAGCTGACGAATTGGATTGTCCTTGCTGCTCCAGTGGTCTGTGTCTTTACGGAGTTTCCTTGTGACAGAACATGCCGAGAATTCCTGATGTGTACATTCGTGTGCTAGATGGTAAGTGGAGGAAACCACTAAAATCTAAGAAGCACGCAATAATAAGTTCATTAAGGGTATGTGTTGAACCAGGTTTGCTCCAGTAAGACAGTATCATTTGACTTTCGAGCCTGGCTTTTTTAGTTTACAAAAGGCTATAGAAGCTAATTATAGTCCACCACAATCAAATATGTACACTGTACATATGACTTATGACATTAAACAGCTTACCGGGAGATGTCTGTCAGTGATCTTTACTTTGATAGCCTTAAGCTAATGTACATTGTGCACATTGACTGCCTCAAATATTTAACTTACTATACACAGGTCATGCGTCATATTGGGCACATGATTGGAAGTAGCCAATTCGGATATTGTACATTATACATAGCCCTTATCATCGAATGTATATACATACAACGTATGCCGTTAGAGAACAACTCGGATCCATTTATCAAAGGTATTAGGGTTAAACTGCAGCGCGGTTTCCCTTAGATAGAGTAAGAGTGAGTGAACACGCAGGAAACAACTCGAGGCCCTAATTCAGTGCAGAAACGTGCTCTGTCTGAGCTTCAATTGAAGTTACCCAATGTTTGACATCCAAGCAGCATTGTGACGTGCAGTCTGGTGTCGTTTAAATACAGTACAGAATCTGAACTTTCAACCTCACGTGCAAATCTTACATCTGCACACACCTACCAATTTGTGCATGTCATTGCAGCCGTTCAAACGATAAAGGGGGAAAGGAGAGGAAGCACTCTACCAATTTACGTTGTACTTTATATAGTGCCATGCAGTTTTTACTGCAATTGTTTTCGAGTAGCTTTAATTTCCGATGCCGTATGACCATATTTGATGGTAACGAATTAGATTGTATTAGACAATATACAATGCACCTAGTGGCTAGTTGTGGCTAGACAATAACCTATGCCATATATGAATAGTGTAAATATTTGAGGCAGTGAATATGTCCAGTGATACATAAGTCTATCAAGTTTGCAAGGACGGACAGATGCAAGTTAACTGTTTTAGATTAATGTCATATGTAAAGTGCACATATTTGATTATGGTAGACAGCTAAACTTCAACCGCCTTTTGTAAAAAAAAGGACAAGCCCTGCAATTTCAATTAGTAGTATACATAATCTCCAACCTGATCTCAACGGTGCGCCGAAAATCGTATATGCTAGCCAGAGAAGTTCCAGTCAGCCAGAGAAGCTCCTGTCCGCCCCGTAGCTTCTCTGGCTAGTAAATACGATTTTCGGCGCACCGTGGAGATCTGCATGGAGATTAAAGTATGCAGGCCTAGAGCGGCAAAACTGGTTCAAAACATACCCAGTGTGGACTTTGTGGATTAAAAGAAAAATTGGTGATTATCAACATTACATTTTGTACATTTTGTAGTACTTTCATTATGGTGGTTTCTTCCATTTACCAGCTATCACACGGATGTACACATGACGAATTCTCGTCATGTTCTGACACAAAGGAGAAATCCATAAAGTTTGGTTTGTAAGTTTTAAATTCAAGAAGATGTTACCTTAATACGTATTGTATGTAGTATAACGTAAATTGCAATCTGTAATTCATTTAGGACGAAGACATCTGAAGAGACGCTTACAGTACGCCGCTGCTTAGAGCATCCACAGTCAAAACTGCGACTTCAGAAAGACCGGATGAATCTGGACTAATACTTTGCAATTTGCGTCAGTAAGGTGTATCCAGTCACAAGTTTAAAACACACTCTTGTGTTGAAATGACGTGTATGGAGTCACGGGTTGTAAACGTACACTTGCGTCGCGGTCCGCCTTTTTACCGGACCCTACCGGAATACACCGGAATACACCGGAATACCCATAAAGTAGGGTGAAATCTACCGGAATATACTTTGCTTTAATGAGTAAACATCACAGGGTGCTGTATTTTGGTATGAAATAATGTATTTCTGGCCCAGGGAACAAGACATCACTAGAAATTACCGATGGCGATTGGCGATGACGATCCCGGTCAGGCGTCATGGTTGTTTTCATTGCGGATTACAATGTTTGTTTCACGGGATCGCCAAGTAGTTTATAGTGATTTCTTGTTCCCAGGGTCATAAATACGTTATTCTGTGCTAGAATATAGCAACCTGCGATGTTTACTTATTGAACTTTTTCCAAAATCTCACCTCCCATTTTCTCTCACTGTGACCCCGCTGAGCAAACATTGCAATCCGCAAATTATCAAAACAAACATGACGCCTGGCCGGGTCGCCATCGCCGATCGCGATCGCCATCAGTGAATTTTAGTGATTTTTTGTTCCCTGGGCCATAAATACATTATTTCATGCCAAAATACAGCGACCTGTGATGTTTACTCATCAAAGCATAGTGTATTCCGGTAGGTTTCAACCTCATTTATGGGTATTGCGGTGTATTCCGATATATTCCGGTAATAAGGCGGACCCCATGGCGTATATGGAGTCACAAGTTGCGCGTGCGTTTGCCATTGCGTAAAGAGCCCGGAAACACAATATTTGAGAGGAGAGATAAACGTTAACATATTCCTTAAAAGTCCACGCTCTGGTCAGAAATACGGTCAGCTGTGCCAAAAGGACACAGAAGAACAAGCAACATGTTCTGGTTCGGTTTTATACTACTTGTCGCTGTTCAGCTCGGAGGTACGTTTATCTTATTTTCGAGGAGTAATGTTACTAATGGTCGTTCAAAAAGTGAGCTAATGTATGTAACATAACAGTCACATTTTGTATTGTTTTCTCAGAAGCTAGCAATGACGCCAACTGCGGAAAGGCTTCCGTCGGGCTGAACGCCCGTATCCACGGCGGCCAGTACGCCACGCAGGGGATGTTTCCATGGCAGGCCAGCCTGAAGAGCCTCAAACACCCTGCCCATTTGAGCTACTGTGGTGGTACACTGTACAACAACCAGTGGGTCATAACCGCAGCGCACTGCGTGGAAGAGGCATATGGGTTGGCTATTGGGCTATTCACCCCTCTACTGTTTTATGAAAGTAGAATGATCTTAGATAGCTTTTCAATAACTTTAGAATTACTAGTACTACTGTAGCGTTGATATAGCTTAAGTTAATTAGAACAAACAAATGCTGACCGGAAAAGTATATTTGCATTACCATTGGAATTTGCTAAATGTCACATTGATAGAGTAGTATCTTTTAAATTCTACCTTTCTTAAAAACGCAGCTGGTTCAACCATATGACACTAAATGGCAATAAAACGCATGCACTTGTTTCATAGTAAGTATAGTCTACAGCAATAAGACATACGGTATCAACTATGTCTATCTTCTAAAGCCTATACCCACGTGTGTGCGTTTTTATCTCCATGAAAAATAGAGATATTGTTTTGGGTGTGTCTGTCTGTCTGTTTGTTTGTTTGTCGGTTTGTCTGTTTGTCTGTTTGTGTTTCCGGACTACTGTAGTCAGCATAACTCAAGAACCTCTTGATGGATTTCGATGATATTTGGTATGTGGGCAGGTGTTGTGAAGCCAAAGTTCAGGGTCGATTTTGGGCCCCCTGGTATGTGACCTTGGTACTGCAGCAGAAATTCCATTTTTGTATCTCTTGTTGTGATTGATGTACAGAGGAACCGATCCACACATGTGGCAAGTCCGAGTTGGCCTGGCGTCCGTGGCACACTGGGAAAATGGCAGACAGGACTACAACGTCACACGGGTCATTCTGCACCCCCACTATCACCGTTTCGAGGTGGGCGGCCAGCCCTTGGCGCATATGGACGTGGCGCTATTGAAGCTAGACAGGTCAGTCATTGTCAACAGTGTTACTATGTCCATGGTAACACGTTAACGATACAAAATATAGGGTAACATGGCTTAGTATACTTTGTCTTACAATTGTTTTAGAAAGAAATAAAAGAAAATCTTTAACCATTTTTCAAATAAATGAACATGTACAGCTTTTCAGAGAGTAAAAAAAAATATCAAACGATTATCAAAAGCAGTTTATCTCATGTACCACTCAGTGGATAACGGGAATAGTAGCGTGGTTGTGTCATACTAATGACGGCCAACCGAGAAGATTAATATCTAGCCCCGAAATTAAGATATTAGTTGATTTTTTCAGGCCTGTTACAGTGGACAACTTTGTCAACAACATCTGCCTGCCTGACTCGGACGCAAGAGTCGGGACCGACTGTATCGTGAGTGGTTGGGGCGTGACTAGTATGTATGTAGAGAATTCGGGCCCGGATGGTTAGTATACAAATTTTTTTATATGATTATGAGGGTATATGTATACGGGGTACTGTGCGGTAGCGACTTCTTGTAACTTGAAGGGAACCGCCTTGTATGTATTCCCAATTAGCTTTGATATTTCGCAACAAAATATTACATCTTGCTATGTCAAATGAATATTTACGGAGTATATTTGTGTATTGTAGGTCTGCAAACACCGACCAAGGAGGTTATATATAACCTCCTTGCACCGACCGGACGTCTAGGCAAAGAAGAAAAAACATGCTTGTGCTAAAATGCCATTAAAAGAATACGTATTGATCTTACGACTCCCACAAATTTTGTTAAGTTGAATTATTTCAACTGTTTGCATGATGATATCTAGATGAATCGGATACCCTGAAGTGGACGTACGCCCCCATACTGGACCCTGGGTACTGCAGCCAGCCCCACGTCTTTGGTAGTTTGATGCTCAGCAGTCAGATGGTGTGCGCAGGATATGAGCAGGACGACGCTTGTGAGGTAAGATTAAGGTGTCCGTTCTTTATTTTGCTTCTTGGAATTGCTTTCGACACTTTATAAGGTTAATCCCGTTATGATATTGTTTGAGCAAACAAAGTCAATAGGCCGAATATTCGATTGAAATCCATCTTAATCATTATCAAGGCAAGAACGTTTACATGTAAACAATATGTGTGCTTTTCAGGGAGACTCTGGTGGTCCGTTTATTTGTCCGTCCCCTGACGGCAGCCGTTGGGAACTGCAGGGGATCGTCAGCTGGGGTGAAATACCGTGCGGTAAGAAGCCGACCGCCTACATGCGAGTCACCACCTACAAGAGCTGGATCCAGCAGACCATCCAGTCAAACTAGAGTCGACCTTTTTGCTCCGGCGGGCCCAGAGCACACAGACTCACAGTTCTGCCGTCACTCGGCAAAATAAAGTGTAGCAACTCATAAAGTTTGTCCACGTATTTCTGTTGGAATCGGTCTATAGGTCTGCCTCTCTAGGCTTAAGATCACTAGCTTCATGAACCAGCAGCTCATTGCAGCGTATTCCACAGATGCAACAAAGCGTATTTACATGTCAGTAAGATCAGGACATTAAAGTTTAGTGACTTGATCTGTTTTACCCCTGGTCTGTCATCCAAGCAACATTGTGACCTACAGTTAGTTTGGTGTCGTTTAGGTATAGCACAGAATCTGAACTTTCAACCTCACGTGCCATATTACATATGCAAACATACCAATTTGTGTGCCATTGCAGCTGTTTTAATGACAAAGGGGGGACAAGAAGGTTCACTGTTAGACGGAACACACTCGACCAATTTATCTTGTACTTTGCCGTGTAGTTTTAATCATCATGGTAATTGTCTGAAGTAGCTTTAACTTCCGAGGTCATATGTACATATTTGATGGAAATGAATTAGACAACATACAGTGGCTACTTCCACATTATGTGTTGAATGACAATGACCTATGTCATATATGTTTAGTGTAAATATTTGAGGCAGTGAATATGTCCAATCATACATAAGTTTATCAAGTTGGCATATCCAAATTTGCTAACTGTTTATAATGTTATATGTCATGTGTTATAGGCATAGTGCACATATTTGAATGTGGTCTACAGCTTTTGTAAGAAATAAAGGCAAACCCCAAAAGATATAAATGCTACAGGCCAAGAGCGGCAGATCTGTTTCAAAACATGACAAGGGTGGACTTAGTTAATTTTTCAACTTTGTGATTAGCAAACCGAGTGTGTAGAACTTTGATAGATCACAGTGGTTTCTCTCACTGACCTGTTTGCACATGGATGTACGCATCACGAATTCTCGTCATGTTCTGTCACAAAGGAAAATCCATAAGATACAGACCAATGAAGCAGCAAGGACAATCCAATTCCTCAGCTACAAAAAAGAACTCAAATCAGTACACTAACCCGATTGATAGCTAGTCTTTCCTTCTAAAATGATCGAAACTAGCCTAAATACCATTTACCTCTGACTTAACTTTACCTATAAGCAAGTTAAATTACCTTTACAATGACAGGGTCAACTATTCATTGAGATGTGTTTTGGTCAGCACATTCAGCTGATATTCCATAGATTAATTGTAAAAAACATATTGTAAAAAATATTGCTTAGAATATTCTTGAATCATATTTCATTCAGATTCTGGAGGAAATGAATGAATAGATAATGATTACTTTCTTATTTTACAACGAGGTTTTATTAATAAAACTTGAACAAGAACTACAAACCTTAGGTCATATTTTACCACTCACCTCACCTATCCTTTGACCTCTTTTGGGGCCGTTGGGGTACCATGACGGCCATATCTACTGTATCGAAACCCCTTTCTACCGAACACATTTCATCGAAAAAAAATATAATTTTATCCGTTTTAACAAAGCAGAGGAATTCTAAATGTGAAATACATGTAGCACAGTGACCCAATTTACTGGTCAAAAGACACCTTGCCAAATTCCAAATGTACCGATTCTTTTCACTGAATCCATTGGGTCAGGGAGTTGACTACATATATATCGATTGATGTCTTGGCGAAATGTTGGTTTCTCCTAGTATTTCCTTCCATCTTAATCGATGTCTGTTGCCAATTTAGAAACTTTTAGGATTTCACATACAAGATAAATGCCGCTGCCGCTGCAAAGCCCCTCTTAACGACTTCAATGGAGGATGTTGGACTAGGGTACGCTAAACACTACAATTCTTCCTCTTCAGTCAGATATCAGATTCATTGAAAAACGCTAAGGTCCATCTGGCCATCTTGAAGCCTAAAACTTAAAGTTCAGTTTGCAAGTTTCATAATCAAATAGGATGTTGCCTAAATACGTATTGTATGTACAAAAATTACATATTTTATCTAGGGTGAAGATATCTGAAGAAGCATTGCCGATTAGAGCATCCTCGGTGAAAAGTACCTCAGAATCGGACCAATGTTAGCTAATATCATGCAATTTACGTCAGTGTAACCAGTCACGAGTTGAAGGCATACACTTGCATTTACCATGACGTATATGCAGTCACAAGTTGAAAACCCACACTTGCATCGCCATGACGTATTTGTAGTCACAAGTTGCAATTGAAAACGCGCGCGTGCGTTGCCATGACGTAAATACAATATTTGAGAGAGAAGATAAACGTTAGTATAATCCTTAAAAGTCCGCGATCTGGTCAGAAATAGGGTCAGCTGTGCCAAAAGCACAAAAGAACACATCAGAACAAGCAACATGTTCTGGTTCGGTTTTATATAACGTATCGCTGTTCAGCGCGGAGGTAGTGATGTTTACTTATTGAATTTTTTCCAAAATCTCACCCCCCATTTTCTCTAACTGTGACCCCGCTAAACAAACATTGCAATTCGCAAATTATCAAAACAAACATGACGCCTGGCCGGGTCGCCATCGCCAATCTCCATCAGTGAATTTTAGTGATTTCTTGTCCCCTGGGCATAAATACATTATTTCATGCCAAAATACAGCGACCTGTGATATTTACTTATCAAAGCATAGCGTATTCCGGTAGGTTTCACCCTCCTTTATGGTTATTCCGGTGTATTCCGATATATTCCCGTAATAAGGCGGACCCCTTGCGTCGCCATGGCGTATATGGAGTCACAAGTTGCGCGTGCGTTTGCCATTACGTAAAGAGTCCGGAAACACAATATTTGAGAGGAGAGATAAACGTCATTATATTCATTAAAAGTCTGGTCAGAAATACCGTCAGCTGTGCCAAAAGGACACATAAGAACAAGCAACATGTTCTGGTTCGGTTTTATACTACTTGTCGCTGTTCGGCTTGGAGGTACGTTTATCTCATTTTCGAGGTAGAATGTTACAAATGGTCATTCAAAAAGTAAGCTTAAGTATGTAACATAACATAACAGTCGCATTTTGTATTGTTTTCTCAGAAGCTAGCAATGACGCAAACTGCGGAAAGGCTTCCGTCGGGCTGAACGCCCGCATCCACGGCGGCCAGTACGCCACGCAGGGGATGTTTCCATGGCAGGCCAGCCTGAAGAGCCTCAAACACCCTGCTCATTTGAGCTACTGTGGTGGTACACTGTACAACAACCAGTGGGTCATAACCGCAGCGCATTGCGTGGAGGAGGGACTTGGGTAGGCTATTGCTTCCTCTACTGTCTCGTATAGCTGGGATAATCGTAGGTAGCTTCTCAATAACTTTCGAATGATTGTAGTGTTGACAACTAAAGTTAAACCAAACAAATACTGACCGGAAAAGTTGCATTATTATTGCAAACGTTTATATGTCAGATCGACGTAGCGTTTTTTTTTAAAATCTAAAGACACAGTTTTAACCATAAATGGCAATAAAACAAGTGAGCGTGATTATCGTAATTATACGACAATGGCATACGTTACCAGCTTTTCAGAGGGTAAATATCATATACCCACGTGTGTGCGTTTTTCTGGTTGGTTACAGAGGAACCGATCCCAACATGTGGCAAGTCCGAGTTGGCCTGGCGTCTGTGGCACACTGGGAACATGGCAGGCAGGACTACAACGTCACACGGGTCATCATGCACCCCCACTATCACCCGACACGGGAGGGCGTGCCGCATATGGACGTTGCGCTATTGAAGATTGACAGGTCAGTCATTTTAACATAGTGTTACTATATCCATGGTATCGCGTTAACGATACAGAATATCGGGTAACATTGCAGAATACACATTTATTGAGATAACTTTATCTTACAATTTTTTTTAGATAGAGATAAAAGAAAATTTTCCATCATTTTCTGCTACATTCGCTTCGGAAAAATTAACGTATCAAGTGTGATTGATTGCCAGGTATTAAGCGTCATCTAATTGATTAAACAGCTTCCAAAAAGTAAAAAGGTATTTTCACAGACTCGGAAGTAATGGTCAACTTAAAGTATTTGACTTATATACAACTAATAACAAAGAACGTTTAGTTATTATGAAATAAAGTCACCAAAATTAAGAAAAAAAAGAAATAATTTTCTTTCAGGCCTGTTACTGTGGACGCCTTTGTCAACAACATCTGCCTGCCTGACTCGGACGCAAGCGTCGGGACCGACTGTATCGTGAGTGGTTGGGGCGTGGATAGTATGCATGTAGAGAATTCGGGGCCGGATGGTTAGTATACATATTTTTTATATGATTATGAGGGTATATGTATACGTGGTACTGAGCGGTAGCGACTTCTTGTCATTTGAAAGGGAACCGCCTTGTATGTATTCGCAATTAGCTTTGATATTTCGCAACAAAATATTACATGTTATAATGTCAAATGAATATTTACGGAGTCAATTTGTGTATTGTAGGTCTGCACCACATATGGGTATGTGGGTATATGTATACGGGGTACAGTATGACAGTGATTTCATCAGTCATGTAATTTAAAAGGGAACCGCCTTGCAACTGATGTATGTATTCGCAATTAGCTTGTTCGCATCAAAACATTACATCTTATCATGTCAAGTGAATATTTACGGTGTGCATTTTTGTGCAGTTTAGGTCTACAAACATTGATAAATTGTACAGGATTTGTTGGCAAAGAAAACAATCAAGTTTGTGTGAAAAATGCCGTTCATAGAATCCGTATTGATTTTATGACTGACACATTGTTGTTACGTTGAATTATTTCAAGTGTTTGCATGATGATATCTAGGTGAATCGGATACCCTGAAGTGGACGTACGCCCCCATACTGGACCCTGGGTACTGCAGCCAGCCCCACGTCTGGGGCAGTTGGATGGTCAGTGGTCAGATGGTGTGTGCAGGTTATGAGCATGGAAGGGACGACGCGTGTGAGGTAAGTTTTTATTTGTTAGTCTAATTAGTTCCTTAGTTGATTTGTTTCCCGGCATTGTTTTTGTCACTTTATAAGATTTATCCCATGATGACATTGTTTGTGCAAACAAAGCTAATAGGCGGAATATTAGATTGAAATCTATGTTCATCATTATCAAGGCCAAAACCTGCAGACAATATGTTTGATTTGCAGGGAGACTCTGGTGGTCCGTTTATTTGTCCGTCCCCTGACGGCAGCCGTTGGGAACTGCAGGGGGTTGTCAGCTGGGGTGATGTACCGTGCGGTGAACAACACAAGCCGACCGCCCACGTCCGAGTCACCGCTTTCAAGAGCTGGATCCAGCAGACCATCCAGTCAAACTGGAGTCGACCGTTTTGCTCCGGCGGGCCAAGAGCACACAGACTCACCCACTGCCGTTACTCGGCAAAATAAAGTGTAGCAACTCAAAATTGTGTCCGTATATTTCTGTTTGGATCAGTCTATATTTCTGCCTCTCTCATGTTACCAGCATTAAGAGCTGGATCCAGCAGCTCATTGCAGCGTATTCCATAGATGCAGCAAACCGTATTGACATGTCAGTCAGATTAGGTCATTAAACTACAGTGACTTGATATGTATTTCTCTATGTTTGTCACCAAACAACATTGTCTGGTTTAGTTTGGTGTGGTTGAAATATAGCAAAGAATCAAAAATTTCAACCTCACGTGCGATATTACATTTGCACACACATACCAATTTGTGTGTGCCATTGCAGCCTTTGTAACAAGAATGGGTCAAGAAGCGTTAACATTCAAAGGGAAGCACTTGATTACAATTATAATTACAATTGTGTTCAAGTAGCTTTAATTTCCGATGCCGTATGTACATATTTGCATGTAATGGATCAGACAATAGGCTACTTCCAAGCCACATGTCACATGTATATAGTGTATAAATACTGGAGGCAGTGAACGTGTACAATGTACTTAAATCTATCAAGTTAGCATGGGCTGACACATCCAAGTAAACTGTTTAATGTCATATGTACACATGTAGAGTGCACATATTTGATTATGGGAGACAGCTAAGCTTTCTTTTGTTAAAAGAAGGCAAGCTCAAAAAGATATAAATGATACAAACCTAGAGCGGCAGATCTGTTTCAAAACATGACCAGGATGGACTCTGTTGATTAAAAAAAGGGGATTATCAACAGCAGAGCTTGTAGTACTTAGATCATAGTGGTTTCTTCCACTGACCTGCGTGCATATGAATGTACACACACGAATTCTCGGCATGTTCTGTCACAAAGGAAACTCCGTAAAGACACAGACCACTGGAGCAGCAAGGACAATCCAATTCGTCAGCTACAAAAGAGAACTCAATCGATACTCTTACCCGATTACTGGCTATTCTTACCTCCTGAAATGCTAAAACGAGCTTAGATTTACTTAACGTAACTTAATCTATGTTTAAAATGACCAACAGTGTCCAACTAGGTCTTGAGATTTGTTTCGTTAAACATATATAGTTGATATTTCATGAATGATTTGTTTAATTCTTGTTAAAATTGTTATGTGAAATGGGATGGTTTTAACATCTTCAATTCAGATACTACAGGAGCTGCCTGAAAATCAAACCAATACTGTCTCACTTTTGCAACAAGGTTCCCTTCATCAATCTTTAACAGGAACGACAAAACTTAGTCTATATCTCCTGCATATCAAACCCCTTTGCCCCGAACACATTACTCAACGGATAACAATCTTTTCTGTTTTACCATAAGAAAGTGCGCAAAGCAGAGGAATGGTAAACTTAAATAACCCAGTGCCCTAATTTCCTGTCAAAGAACTATTCCATAATGCAAAAGTACTTTTAACTGAAGCCATTGGGTCAGGGAGCGGGCCGTATATATACA
This sequence comes from Branchiostoma lanceolatum, assembly GCF_035083965.1. NCBI lineage: Eukaryota > Metazoa > Chordata > Leptocardii > Amphioxiformes > Branchiostomatidae > Branchiostoma > Branchiostoma lanceolatum. The sequence continues at coordinate 9,237,027 of NC_089735.1, forward strand.
TAACGCATCCTCTGATATCTGGATGAAGAGGAGTATTGTAGGTGTTAGCGTTTCCTCGACCGACGCTTCACGATTGAAGTCGTTAATCCAGAAGGGTTGTGCGACAACATCGGAATTCATCTTGTAGGTGAATGACTTTGTAAATCGGCAAAAGCTATCGATCGGATGGAAGGATATACAAGCAGAACCTAAATTTTCGTCAAGGCATCAACAGCTAGATATCTATCTATATATCTATATATCGATATATCTATAAATCTCTCTCTCTCTCTCTTTCCCTCTCTCTCTCTTTCTCTCCCTCTCTCCCTCTCTCTCTCTCTGGACAGTCTGGTGGACATGGACCTTAGCGTTTTGTATATGTATATATACATTGCAAAACGTTAAGGACCATGTCCACCAGACTGTCCGATTTGAAGTTTCGTACATTTTTACATGTATGAGGTTACCTGTTGTTGTACATAGATAATTCAATAGCCTCGTTACATATTTGATTGAGGACAAAGACATCTGAAGAGCTGATTACAGTAAACATAGGCCACTGCATAGAGCATCCACAATAAAAGCTGCCACCTTAGAAACCTTAGAAAGACCGGGCGAATTGGGGTTAATATTTTGCTTCACTGCACAGTCATGAGCTGAAAACGAGTGTGTGGTGTGCGAGATATGTATGTATGTATGTATGTATGTGTCTCTGTGTTTGTGTGTGTGTGTGTGTGTGCATGTGTGTGTGTGCATGTGCGTGTGTTTGTGTATGTGTGTATGGTATGGTCATATTCTAACGGTCTATCCCATGCCATTTATTCCGTCCTGAGACCGCCTAAGTTCCCATGCTTTTACTGGCTTTGCATATCAATACCTTCATCACATTGCACGTCCTAGCTGTATATCATAAATACACCTTTGTCGATTTCTTTGACTCTCCTATATATCTTCCCTTTGTTACCGAAACCATTGGTACAAAAGTCAGGTCACTCAAAGTTTGAAAAATAGTAAACACACCGGATGTTAATCTTCAAATCACCTATCTATTCCGAGGTTGATTGGTTCGTTTCCACACTAACTTTGCACAAACATTCATTCTGGATTTACCGTTATCTGCGGAAAATGATAATTGAATTTTCTTAAGGCTGACATTGGGGTGGTAGAAACGGCCTTATGGCTTAAGGATGCTTAAGCGGGACAAATGAGACCGATTCAACCCACAGCTGCGACCCTGCGCTGGGCATACTCAGGCACCAATTGATTTCGAACATGGCGTTCTAGGAGAAGACGTCAGTCAATACTGCCCATTTGGTTTTACCGAAATGTCCCTACAGAACTAAGTCGATTCGTCAACAGATTTTAGTTAATACCACAAAATTGACACACAAATGAAGAAAAACGACACACTCTCCGTGATGGACAAAAAGATCGCCAGTACTGCTTAAAGGAGGCCCTAGAAAATCAGTAAGAAGTTACGCTGTTAGTGTTGTTTATGTTGAAGAGCAATGTGGAGGTCATCTGTGCAAGGAGGCTAAGACTTGCTGGGCATGCATGGCGGAGTAAAGGACAGATACTAAGCGTTGATATCCTATGGGTGCTAGTGCACGATCATGCAAGGGTAGGTAAACCCTGTACAGCCGACTTCAACTCTGTGAGGATGAGTGCTGTGAACTAAGATATCGTCTAGAGCTGTGAAGGATCGATAGAGAAGGAGGGAGAGAGTCAAGAACATTGGAGTCCACTAGCTCGACGTCTAGATGATGATGATGAGTCTTCTTAGGAGTTGTGTATTGACAGGGCCACAATTCATCCACATGGGCTCACTTTGTCAAGCTTTACAATATCGCAAAACAGCTGCAATGCCATGCTAATACCTAAAAGAAGGTTTATTTCGACACGGTACCTTATGCAAATATTTCCCTTATGGGCAGTGGGTGCATTCGACCAGAGACAGACAGAATAAGGTGCCACATTTGGTAGTTAACATACACAAGATCTCTATGGCGTTTTAGACCGGTTATATTAGCCCTATTGGTCTATCGGGTAGCTCCAAATTATTCCAAATTAGCAGCTTCCATCTTCCCCCCTCTTTTTCCGCTTCGTTGCATCCTGCCGCAGAGCCTCGTCAAGGGTGCCTGGGGGACCAATGAATAAAAAGAACGCGACAGTCAATTATATGGCAATGATTAGGTTCTCTGGCGTAGATGCCCGGTTATACACAGAGGGTGCAAACCGCAGGAGACGCCATAAGCTATGGTTTTTGCGTGCCTGGTAGGTTATGAATTTGTAATTTTTATAGTCTCGTTGCTGCATTCTAATTGTATCTGTTTCAGTTGAATCCATGCAATTACAACGTCACGGCAGCATGATAATATCTTCTACATTTGATTAATATGTGCAGTACATTCAATTTGACATATGTCTGACTGACCGTAAATTTTCCCTGACAAATTACTTTAACAGATAAAACTGTGATTTGATAATGTTATAATTTGTTAACATATAATGCTCATAGACACACATCTCGTTTAATGTTATTGACTCTGATTGAGCGTTACACCAAAGGAGGAACTTCATTGGTTAGTGTGGCAAGATCCGTTAGTACCTCAAGAATGCTTATTATCGCCAACCAAAGCAAACCCACGGCATGCAGCATACGTCAAGGTGATAGATCTTTAGAGCCTCGATGCGCAGTAGGACCCAACGACCCATCCCGGGCCGCCCTGGAAATCCAGCCGTCACTCATGGCACACCTAGTGTGTAGACACGCCACACACTGTACACGTTGTGAATTATCAAGCATACTAAGCAGGAATCGTCACAACCACAACCACTAGTCGGTGGCGCTTCTCGGGTGCCAACATCAACACGATTACCACCATGAACACGGCAACGAATGTCCTCTTCATAGCGGTTCTGCTTGCAAGAGGATATGCCAGAAAGTTAAGGTGAGCTTCATGTTTACTATTTTGTTTTGCTTTCTGTTAAGAACGTTTTTAATGTTGATATTGTTGTAAATTTTGCACCGTTGATATCACATGCTGTGGGCAAATGTACCAAATGGTTGCACTCTCATCTTCTGGTAAGGCAATCTGTGCTAATGTTGTTGCGTTATGTGCTTTATCGCGTTTCGTCCGGATGTTGGAAAGAGATAAAGCAAGAAGCTATTCAACTTCAGGTATATGACCAAGAACGACTTATTCCGGTAGCAGATTACACTATTATTGTCAAAAGCAATCATCATCATCATCAAAAGAACTTAATCAGCGTTAGAACATATTCCTCACACACATACAGAAAGTACCTCTTGCCCTTTAGACAGTATTTTCCATTTAGACCAGTTTCTAATTTTATAATGCTCTTTTAAGTGTGGAGTATGAACGGCCTCTTCTTTGTTTGGCTTCTGGGGTCCGAAGCCGTATATATCATATTGTGTACCACTCTATATATGAAATTGTAGAGGTTCTTAAAAGAAATTGTGAAATGATTTTTCTTTATTGTTCGCAGGTATGCAGAAGAAAGTAATTTTACCGAGTTCCACGAAGCACCTTACTACTTTATCTTCAAGAACTACGACAACCGACTCAGACCTAATTTCGCAGGTAAAGTTTCTTCAAAACATCTTTTGCAGAAAGATTTTCTTAACTGCAAAACTAGATATTTTCGTTTCAATGTGTTTGAATATGCATTTGAATGTATTGTTGAGAATGTACATGTATACCCCTATAGGTACCCCTGTGTCGGTCGGCGTTGCCATAGACGTTTCCAGCATCGATAGCATATCAGACCAAGATATGGTAGGTTGTACACCCTGTAAATGTGATATAGCCAGATAATGGGGTCATTTAGACTGCTATTAAATGCCACCACTTCATACAATGTGTTTCTGTCCATTGATTTTTCCCCACGGGAAGCGACACCATGGTTTCTTGCCAAGGCTGGAAAATAATTACATTTTTAACGATTGGCTGACAAATGTCCTGTCATTTCTGACATTTTATGACGCATGGATTTTTCACCTGAAACGTTCCTTTCAAAACGCTAGGCGATACTACGTGTGGTCCGTGATCAGGTCATGTTCTGTAATCTCTGACCCTGCGTGAGACCGACCTCTATCATAGAAAACTTACGGTGTCCACTTCATTCGATATATGACAGAAGTTCAATATTTCAGATGAAAAGGCCAGCTGAGGGAGGAAAAGTAATGCTCTTTTAAGCAAATGCAAGCCTATGTTCTGTTACCTTCTGCTAAAAGTCAATGAAAGCAGTATGCACAAGAAAAGTTGATAAAAACTTCACTACTAAAATATGTAAATTAGAATCACCCAAGAATTTCTATGTTTGCTGTTGATTATTTGAATATATGCACTGCAGTGTATAACAGAAACGGTAACACATGAATCTAGCTCTCAGTCACAGGCAGTATCCTTTGTAATTGTACCATATCGTCGTAGCCCACGGAGTTTTAAGTCCCCTTTATTAAGTGTGCCATGGACCGTGCCGTTTCATATGGCTCAAGTCTTTGTTTTAGTCTAGCCTATTTTATTCTGATTGTACATTTTCTTAATCCTGGGTGACTGTTACAAATCTTGAACAATTTTAACTGATATGTATCAATCAGAAACATAATACATAAGTCAAAAATAGCTAAGCCAAGAAACCAATTATGGTATAATTAATATGTAAAACAATCCGAGTGTCTGCTCTACGCGGTACACGATTGGTGAGGATACTTTAATAGATCACGATATGCTTCAGGAAGATTGTCATGTTATTGGCTCCATTGCAAAATGTAGATCACAAGTAGTGTTCAATCTTATACTCACGTAGTAGGTCGTGTCATAAGGCTAGCCAGATTTGAAATAAGTTTGGTCACTAGAAGAGTGATTGTTGTACCTCATTCAATAGGCCTTGGAGCCTCTGGATACACTATTAAAACATTGGATGTTGATATAATGTCCTTTCATATTCATCTTAAAGGAGAAAATAACAAATATTTTATTACAGAATCATCTTACGTAATAAATATACATGTACACAAGACACGTCTCCAATGATAGATGCCAATGACAAGATACCAAAAGGAATCTATATCGCGTCTTTTAAAGTAATCATCTCGGTAAAACCACTGGATTGCTGGATGCTACAAATTGATTTGTGAAGTCAATATGCAACAAATACGTTAGACCGCCGCAGGGACTGTTCGCCACTCTGCCTCGGCTATTCTAAAATGCACTTCCTTACTGAGTCTCCCTGCACTTTCACTCAAGAATATATATATCTCTATTCATTTTGTCTATTAACTCTGACTGATATTTGTTGCGTTTCTTTATCTTCCACCTTTTTTTGCCACTGGGCAAGGGAACAGGTTAGTTCGGGTATGCATGAAAGAATACAACTCTACTATTTTCTACAACATTCTTTACTTCTCTGTATGTGGACGTTTAGAAAGCGTTAGACCTTTCTCAAATATTTACTATAAATGAGGTCGAATTTCATTTCCCTAGCTCTATATTGAAAATCAACGTTGTCATATGTAGTTCAGATAAATATAGTAAGAACTTTTGGTATTTTCCAGTGAGAATAGATCTTCTGACCTTTATCTACTCTGTGCTCACCTATTTCCAGTACTTACGGTAATCTTCTTCGTGTGGGTGAGATGATGGAGGTAATCTTATTTACGTGAAACGTGCTCTGCAATCTTACTTTCGTCCAAAGTCATCATTGTCAAACGTGCATTTTTCTTTATGTTCGAAAATGTGTGTTTGAATGATTAACTAGATAGATTATATGCAATTCTAGAAAATCTAAGAATTGGTATCAATGGATGGTGAATAAGATGATTTCCCATTATCATTATCATCAAGTTCTCGAGCTCGTCATGTCATTTAAGCTTGTTGATATTAAACTAATGAAGGAAAATACACCCAAGGGATGCTTCCCCATTGTTTTGTAAATGAAAAAGTTTTACCTCCTAAAGAGAACAAATGGTGCTGTTTCGCAATTCCTCAGTTCATACTTCAATTCTTGTCGAGCTTTAATCATATTAATTCAAGTTTAATTGGCTTGTTGAAATTCAAACAAATACGCCCCAAATGCAGCCCCTCCCCATTTCACGGTTGCTGCCTGTCTGGGCATTGACCTCATCAGTTGGCAGGAGTAGTTTTGTCGAGTTGCCGGAATGCTACACACAGTCGATACGCCATCGATTTTGACTGCACCGATAGATAACCTCATTGTGCCAGAACTGAATTTAAGCTGAGAGGAAGGCCCTTATATCTCAGTCAGTAGATAAAAGGTCTATGACACGGTTGATGAACTAAGTGCATCCTCGTTGAATTGAGCCGAGAACTCTGCGCTTATCAACTCGTTTGTCAAGTTATCGGACGCTTCTAAATGTTGAGATGCTCACGATTCCAATGGCATACTATAGATTTACGGCTTAGCTTTCGTTCCAGACCCGTCAAGGTTTAAACATATATACATATCTATATATATGTACGGGGTTGTGATTACATACCAACCTCTCATAGCTACCTGTTTCTGCCAGAACGTACAAGCAGAATTCGGTAGCTGTAAGAGCACCGTATAAAATCAGAACGTCGTATAAAGTTGTAAAAAAAGCTTGACAGAATCTGCAATCACCGTCTCACCCCGCAAATGAATTAAAGGAATAAAATGAATGACAAATACAACACAAAAGGAGTTTAGAAATGACTTTTGAAAAGACAGAAAACGTGGAAAGTTAGATTATAGATTATAGATAATTCGATAGTTCTGGTTGGCTGTACTTTTCATAGTTCTGTAAATGGTCACAGTTGTCACAGGTATGTTGGGACTTTTCGGAGACATAGAATCATCGCCGTGGTACAGGTACACAGGGATGTGTTGCCTGTATGTATGTATTCAAAATCCATTCGCAACGCGTCATTCGCATTTTCCTCTTCAACAAATCAATCCAACATGCCCTATTTTCTGTTCAAAGATAAGAGCTAGCAGGCTTTGACAAGGAGGCAATGGTATTCATGGCAGGTTGCTTTTCTTATACAGTAGCTAGAGTACAGCACGTTGAAATATCCGAGGATCCTTGTTAAAGCCAATGGGTAACGGTGAGCACTGTTGAATTGGAGTTTTATGTCTGCACACCACATGGACGCAGCAGATATCCATGTAACACCGCTAGGGATTTCTAGTTATATATACTACGTCTATTCAAGCACACGTAGTATATCTTAGGCAAACGTTACCGTGCAAATACCTCACGACATCAACAGCCAGGGCAAAATATGATGAATATGAATTAGTAAAAAATTGGGACAGACATCTCTATTCTATTGCAACTAAATTTGAGGTATGGAACTTTTGCAAGTGCTGTTAGCAGTGCTTTGAATACTTAAACCAGAAATCATTGTAATCAAAAATAATAATATGTAGGGAAAGCTGCTTCAAACTACTTATGTATAGGTTTCATCCGTAGTTTGGCGTCCTAAGCTAACTAGCGAAGACAACTAGAGAGCTGAGGCAAAGAAACAATTAGTTTGTCAGCGCTTTTGCGATAGTGATAAATGTGTGTAACACGAAACCCTCAGATATTATTTTGCAGTGCATTCTGCCCGCATTGGCCAGGGATCTACGTGATCTTTGTAACTTGTGAATTGCTAAATAGATCAATGAATTGACGATACTTAGATTGTCATTGGGAATAACTTTGATTCTTTGACTTTAAAGAGTTGTAAACCACACTAACTCATACAAGAGCACTCAGATGGAACCGATACTGTTGAGATTTAGATAGTTAAATTGAATTTTTCCTTCAAGAATGGGTACCATAATCACAAGAGGTATACAATACAAAACAATGCAAAATACATATATATGTTATGCTAAAGTTCACCTAGGAATGGATCCGTGGGCTTGGTAAATACATCGAGAAGCGTAAAAGACTGCTGTAAGGCCGCTAGCTATATGTGAAAACCTTCAATGTATTACATTAGTAGAATTCACATACAATTGATTTAGTGTGCGGAATAGTTCAGTGTTGAATTTTGTTTATAAACGTAAGCTATAACAGCCTTTGGCACGGCGCCCGGTCTCCTATATCCTGAGGATAGATAAAACTCTCCTAGACATGGCTATGCACCATCATCTATAGCATCTTTAGAAAGGTCAATCCATCTAGATCGCACTGTCACCCAGACTGCAGCAATGCGTAAACCAGTCTGCGAGTCTGAATGTGAATCAAGAACTGATATCAAAGGTCACTAAAATGTGACTGATCTCATGCAAAAAAGGAAAATTCCCATCTTAGGTACACTGAGTCCAATTCAGTTTGCTGAAGTAATTCAATAAGTCGTAAAGCACAAGGCAGGCAAATCGCTTGAATGCGTCAGTAAGACGCGCATAAAAGTTGTAGATTGTTGGTCGACTCGACCTTATAGAGACTTGGCGTGTTTCCATGTGATATAATCATGCTTTTGGGACGTTCTAGTCATGATGCAGTACAGATGCTACACCTCGGTCATACATGACAGTCCCTTGATCATCGGCAGGTCATGTCAAACTACCAAGAAGTTTGCATATCTATCGTCTCACCTTTGCCCAGAAGGGACAGTCAATTTGTAACATTAACGCTTTCTGACAAGGAACTGTGCCCCTATGGGGTATACTGAGACGACTTGCAGATATTGCAACATTAGTCAATATCTCTCTCTGGTATTTCTTTTAATGGCGGTACTTTTGATAAATATTGCACTGTACCAAATATAACTTGTAACCTTTCCAAATATTTACTGGTAAGCTCCAGAGAATGCTGTAATTATTCTATTTATATGCAGACATGAGAGGATCTTAGGGAGTAAAACCTTCTTGACATATTATCTTTTTTTGTCATCTTAGACCCCTGGGTAACATTCAAATTTGACAAGTTGTTTTTCCGTGGCCCAGGTCTTACAAACAAATCATAAATAATACAACAGTAACATGATAAAAACACAATCAGTTGAAATATACCAAATAACAGGAAGAGTATGAAAATATAAACCAACCGTTAGAAACTTGAAAAAGATGTATGCGTATAATCAAAACAAAATCGTAATCAAAATGATAATCCATGCATCACAACTACCAACATTGTACATTTTACGAAAATCGCTGTAATTCCTTAGTGTCAATAGAGATTTTCATTTCATTTCATTTTTACATATATTCCATTATGCAAGCAGATAATTGCTACCTCAGTCCTCACTAGAAATCTAACTCATGTCAGTGAGGGATATCCCCCCCCCCCCGTCCCCGAAAGAATGGCTGTTGAAACGTTCTCATGTGAATGCCCTTATGTCTTCTGGCAGGACTACACAATGACAATGGATCTATCACAGAGTTGGCACGACGATCGCCTTTCCTTCTCTGGGGAAGTCGAGTCTTATGATCTTGCCGACGACTTTCTCAGCAAAGTTTGGGTGCCTGACACCTACTTTGTCAACGGGAAGCAGTCCTACTTCCACGAGATCACCGTAAAGAACAGGGCCATGACGATCTTCTCCAACGGGATGATTGAATACAACCTGCGGTAAACTTTTCTTGATGTATTACTGCTTTGTCTAATATGAATGAATCTTTTCATACGACTAATGTTTAGTCTAGATATAAGTTGTGTGATGCCGGCTGAACATACTCATACTCAATATTGACACACTGACCTCAACTGTCATAATTCAGCCTGGTACCTTATTCCGTCTGCGTGATGTCCCTACTAGAGAGTTTGCAGACTATGAGCCAGAACCAGGACGCTATATTCAAAAAAGAGATGGTGTTATGGAGGCCTTCTCAAGAATATATTGAAGACCTGGATATCTGAAGTCCGCATACCTCAGGAATTATGGATGCTGCATTCGTAGATCTTTCAACGTCGGTGTTAAGGGTAACCAGTGGAATTATGAACAGTAAATGACGTTACACTGTGTCAATAAGTCAAGCAAGAGTGGTTTTCATCACAAGAAAGGCAGAACCATCCATCCAGAATTCACTCATTTTCTACCAAGCTAAGTGTATAATAGGCCATCGTTACATTCCCTATCGATTTCAATTTCAGACTCACAACCGTCGCAAGCTGCATGATGAACATGATGAATTATCCAATGGACGTGCAGAATTGCAGCCTGGTCCTGGAAAGCTGTGAGTTTATGCATCTAATCTATTTTGCAAATTTGGAAAGGAAGTCGACATATGGCACAGATTTGCCTTGATGGCCATGATCATTAATTTTCAGCCTAACGGTATTTATTATTCCTGCTGCAGGTTTAAATGTTAAAGTTGAACTTGTCTTATCAACGTTAAACTAATCTCGCGAATATCCCCCGCAACCGTGAACACATCGATGCATCTAGTAAGCTCCAAGATATGCTTAAACACATCATGAGTGATTCTATAAGACACAGAGAAAGCACACAGTTCTTTGAGTTGTGACTAATCTCCTTTAAGGCTATTCAAAGAAGATTACGTTCCTTCATCTGAAACATTAAGATCCCACTAAGAGACATGAGAATCTTTTAAAATTATAATGAGCTCTCAGCAAAATACCGGATTGTGCAAATCTGTCCCGTAAAATACTTTTAAAGGGGACAAATCCTATAAAATGTAAGTAAATGGATGCTATAAAGTACATAGAGTAAAGTGTTGATATATGGTTCGCAAATGGTACTTCAGGAATTGCATTTTGTCATTCAAATAAAAACGACAAAAAGCGCATATTTTTGTTTTACATGGGGTTGCTTGGCTCATAAATGTTCAACAATTACATAGCCGGGTCAACCGTCAGAATAAACACGTAAAATCAAAATTAGGCAAAGTAAATAAATAGCTGGATATTCCATAAAAGGTATTTATTGAAATTTAGTGTATAAATGACTAATTCATACAAAAATATTTTAGAGTGGGAAAAGGAACAAAGCTATAATTATAAAAGAAATTATCTCAAACAAAAATCTACGAAACATCACAAATTCTAACAGATGCTGAAGCGGTGACCTAGGTCAACATGTGATTAATATGCCGGCGCTCCGTACGGTAGAGCTGTATAATGGAAAAACCCTGTAGTTATTTTAGACTATTACCATGGGGACGGGAATTCCTACATACAACTATTATTTTACGATCTTTTCCCAGTAAGTATTAATTCATACATAAACGTAGCTCCACTACGAATCAGGTCTTCGACGTAATATTCACGACCAGTTTGTCTTTTTTCCAGTGTCGTTAAAGAAAGACATAATGTGTATCTTAAAATAAAATCTAGACTGCAAAATGCACATAGGTGGCTGAACCATTGTTCAAGCGTTTCTATCGGATTCTTCACTCGTACTGACCAAGCTTGCAAGACGAAGCATCAAATATTCAATAGATGACAAGCTCTATTACTCATTCAAGTGTTCAAAACGGCAATCTATAAAAGCACATTTTTATCCACCCGTATCATCATCCATCTTTGACGCGCTATCTGCGAAGCCAGATCGACAGTATTGTAACTGGGATTACGTCTAGTCGATACCTGGGACCTGCATTTGGCCGTTATTCTAAAGTCGTGCCTACGCAGAAAAAAAAAACTCATACCACTTCGTAGTGTTCTTAAAGAATACGAATGAATGCGTCCAAATGGATTGACTGCACCACTGGCATTGATTCATGTGGGAGTCAATACACTTACCGAGTATCTAATGGTAGACAAGGCTTGTAGACGACCATTAACAGATGGAGAACAAGTAAAAAGAATGCCGGTGACATGGTTATGGGTAGCAGAGAGACATAGCCGTCTATTCGACTGGAATGCCACAATAATGCTGTAAACATTAACGATTTAGCATAAACAAATGTCCTATAAACTTTAGCGATCAGTACCTCCTTGTTCTGTTGATATGGAAGGAGAGAGAAAACGCTCTTTACCTTCACAATTCTTGTTTAGCAAAATACCTTGCCGAAATCATGGGATCGTTACGGTTAGAGTGTTTGCCCCAGAACCCAGAGGCCCTGGGCTTAAATCCCCTGACATACCACCTAATATGCTGTACCCTTGGGAACGACACTTAACACGACTTTCCTCACTCCACCCAGGCGTAAAATGGGTACCTGGCTTTGGTTGTGGAGGTAAAAGGCGGTGGAAAAAGAGGGATGGACTCCGCCTTCCCATGACGAGTCCTAGACACAGAGGATAACAACCCACTACCCCTACGGCCCCACAGAGGCTATGGGACTATCTTTACCTTGCCGAAAACAGAGAAAGGAGAGGGGAACGAAATATAAACATAATAGTGACATAACAGCGAAATAAAAGCAACTGCACATCCCACATAGAAGTTATCATATTACTTGATATAAACGCTAAGTTAATCTATAGTTGGTTCATCCGTAGTGACACTGTCTTATCTATCCTTCGTCAGGTATAACCTTTCGCATTATGTGAACTTCGTGCCCTATATGTGCCATTACATGTTTCCGTGTGATTCATTAAAGCCCATGGGCTGCCTGCGGCCTAAACCTCAGAAACACCTACCGGGGGCTGGTTATCCATCATTTATGCCATGAGCCCGCGACTTACATCTTGCGGCTGACCTTACCAAATGGATTGGCGAAATCAATGGCAGTATTTCCTGGCTGATTCACAATATTTCACCGCGAAAATGGCAGAAGTGATTAGTTATTTCCATTTTTTTTCAACTGTTAGATCTAAGATGCGTTTATCATGTAAGATATCAGGTGTTATTTAATCATAGCGATCAGATTCAAATATTTACGAAAACTCTCTTTTCTTGCTGATTTATAAAAATCGGGTTACGGGTGATTTTTACTTCAATGATCGCTCCGGGTATAGAAATATTAATTATTTTCCAAGAGTAATGAACGACAGATTTATCTTTTTACTTCTGTGGTTGTATGTCAGTTTGTTTCTCGACAAAAATTCTCACATACGTCGATGAATTCTTACATAACATCCATAACAATCTATAGTATGTTTTATCATACAGCACGAAATTGAATAATCCCGACGGACATTGTGGTATAGCAAAATGCATTTGCCTCCCCTTTGTGATATTTGCCGGTCAGATTCATGGTCGTATCGTCAAATCTCGTTTACGCTTTATCAATCTGTAATGAGGTTCGTTATCTATATATCAAATCCTATGCGCTGGTTGACCGTGAACTATCGTAAAGGCCTTGTCCCTCGAGATAGCAATGAACCCTGCCTAATGATCCTATCTAGTAATTTCCGGTTGACCATGTTAGGAACAGCTGGACGTAAAATAGAGTTATTTACAATCATATGGAGCTCAAAATACAGCAGGCGAAGGACAAAAACAATGTCAGGACTTCTAATATCTATAAAACACAGCAGTGTAAGAAAATAGATCGAATACGAATACGGGAATCACACCAGTGTTTTGCCGACCCTACTGCTATAGGAATTGACCATTTTGTAATTGGACAAGATGGCCTAGAGGTATCTGGCAATAACGTGATCACCTACTGCATCTTAATTGAATAAACTGCAGTTAAAATCAGTTAACCATGAAGTTCTGCTGCCATTATTGTGCCGGACTACTAGATTTTTTTATCGTAATCAATTTTAGTACCTGCTTTGAATTCCTACCCTGACGTCTTTAGACTGTGTTAACAAGATGAACATATACAGAATTCAGAACTCGTTTCAAAAATCCATTACCTATATGCTAACACTACAGTTGTGGGAAACAATATACGGAGCCCTGAAATTACTGATAGCTAATTCATCTCTCTAGCTCTCTCTAAAACTTCTATACCTTTCAAATAAATCTAATTTTCTAAAAGCGCTCTGAGTGTGCTTCCAGGGATAGAACCTCCAGAAATCGATGTTTACAATTCGAATAATTGCATACTGTTGAAAAAGTTTTTTTCTTCTCTCTAAGCAAAAGAAAAAGAAATATGGGAAGGTGTGATATCAAAGACGTGTTATCGTTTGATGGATTCTAATGTTTCGTTGTTTCTTTGACCCCTGTAGACGGATACACGCTCAAAGACATCCGTCTGTACTGGAGACGGGGGAGGGAATCTATTACCGGACTTGCGGGGATACAGCTTCCGACGTTCGCTATTGTTGATTTCCAAACTTCCTCAGGGGCAAGCCAGCTCGATACAGGTACAAATTAGATCTGTAATTATAATGCCATCAAAAGTTACAATATACTAAGCTATTATTGATTCCACATTCAATCGATTTATATTTGATCCTAATGTATTCTACAATGCTCTATCTGCTTTATATCGGTTCCCAAATTCGGTTGACAATGTAACAAGAAAGCATAAATAAAGGTTGAAGCAAAAAAAGTCCGTTCTCGGACTAAGTTAGCCTAGGTACCATCTTTCATAGTAACCATGGTAGGAAACGAAACTATTGAGGCAGTGGTTGGTACTACGGCGGATGGTACCCAGGCTTAGACTGAATCGAGGCGAAACGTACTTTTTCGACAGCTGAAAAAAAAAAAATCAAAGTTTAATGCTGCCTCATCACGGCTAACCACCCATAGTCTACTCTTTTTATATAAGTATTTTAGAATATTTTACATGAAATTTACAAACCGTTTGAATATCTTATATACTAGATGGTACTTTTGTATAGCTTACTTAAATTAAATCTAAGACAGTTATTGTTAAGTAGAATTTTGCGTTTCTCTGCTTGGTTTCCATGGTGTTCTTGTTGCACTTCCAGGAGCCTTTGCAAGAGTAGTACTGAATTTCCAGATGCACAGAGACGTTGGACAGGTCATCTTCCTGATCTACGTGCCGTGTATGCTGCTCGTCAGCCTCTCATGGGTCGCGTTCTGGATCGATTATAAAGTCGTCGTTGGCAGAGTCGTTCTCGGTAAGCCATAGTTCAATAGTTCGGCCTAGCCTGGTTACCAGACCGAATCTTTCCGGCGGGGAAGCAAAGTGAACCGCCATTACAGTTAGCCAACGGCCCTTAATCGTCTCTCGCGCATGCGCGATATATATTAGAGATCGGGTGACAACTTCATACCGCGCATGTGCCACCCCACGGCAAAAAGCGTATTACCCCATGATGATGATGATTACCCCATACGTATTACCCCGGCTTTGTTACGTCACCATATGAAATGCAAACTCTTTACATCATGCCAAGGCGGTTTGTTAACCTCAGTTATTCGGTAGAAGATAAGAATACGTTAAAATGCTATAAGTTTATTCTAATAAGCAATCGGGTCCCAAGCAATAAAAAAGAGGATCGAATTTGCTTAAAAAATAATCGAAAATCGGTCCAATCGTTGGAAAGCCGTTGAATTCTTTCTTGACATGAAAATGGTACTGACACCACTGTCAATGAGAGAGACCACAATATTGCTTACTACCTATCTATCGTCCTTATTTGCATAATGACGATTTATGCGTAGCTGTTATTGTGCACCCACAGCAATAAACGGCCATAGTATTGAACCTGGCCATCTGCCGCACATGACCTTCATTACGGCTAATCAAGGAGGTAGACGCTGTGCCAACGATCGCCTTCTTGTTTTTACGCCTCCCTCTAAATTAGTTCTTCCTTGAGGTCTTATATCCCAGATTCACCTACAGAAAATTGCTTCCTAATCACTTCCAAATGGTTGAGGTATAATTGGATTTGCTGTGAAGGATTGGTGGATTATATCAGCATCAAGAAAACAATAAAATTTGATTTATGGTTAGGGCTAATGTCCGATACTGATCTTCAAAAGCAGATTTACATTTATTAGCAAATTATTCAGTGACAATCTGTCTTTAACATAGTTACGTATAATCCATGCGTATGTTTTCATGTGTGTTTATGTGTGTGTGTGTGTGTGTGTGTGTGTGTGTGTGTGTGTGTGTGTGTGTGTGCTTGTGCGTATGCGTTTGTGTGTTCAGCACCAGGGACAGACATGTCAACTTCTCTCTGTGTGTGTGTGGGGGGGGTGTATTCGTTTTTGCGGTGGATTAACTTTATAATATAATTTTATTTGCAAGTTCTGTTTCAATGAAGGCTAATTGCAACATGAAACAATACATAGCAAGGGTATACTGTACAGATAGTGAGAGTTAACAATGTTGACTAGTAGAACACATGGCTAATCTAAAAACTACTACGGAATACAATCTACGCTTTTTGGGTTTGACTTCTTTTTGGAAGCAGTGGAAGACGAAGTGTCCCACTTTTTTTGTAATGAGTGGGTTTTGGGAGGTTAACAAGGTTCTAGTTTTATTTTCATCAGTAAATGTTTGGAAATTGTGGTAAGTTTTGGAGGCTTCTTTAAAAAGCTCTTTTCTTTCCCGATCATTGAAGGGGCAATTTGAGATAAAATGTATTTCGTCTTCCACCGCTTTTGACATGCAGTAGTTACATAATCTTTCCCCCACAGGTAACTTTTTGTAACAGTGTCCTTAAGATTGTATGTGGCATACAAGTAAACCTGCTCTAAACACTTAGCTTGTCCTTGTCGCGTTTAACTCATATATACCCATTCCCGTCCTAGGTATGGAAACGTTCCTTGCCCTTCTCACGTTCATTACCGGAGTACGGAAGGGACTCCCCAAGGTTGCCTACATCCACACGGTAGACATCTACCACCTGGTGTGCATGGTGTTCGTCTGTGCGACGCTGATACAGTACGCTGTAGTCAACTTCAAGTACTATAGACCCAAGCGGAAGACGGCTAAGTCACGATGGCGGAGCGCAATGGCACGGAGAGAGCAGTGCTGTAAAACGGGTCGCCATATGGACAAGGTTAGTTTGAAAAGGAGATTAAAAATATATCTTTTGTCCGACATTTTATCGTCATCCGATGTAGCTGATGAAGCCATTGCTATAAAACTACTTACCAAGTATTATGAGAAACCAGAGGCCTCCCAAACAGATACTAGTAGTGTGATTGCTGTAATATTTCATTTAATTGCTTTGTTGAAAGGCAAAAGCTATACGTAATGTCTTAAGTATGACGGTACAGATTGTAAAGCAGAAGGTGTTTTTACGGGCATACACTTTACTGCCTGACTGTTTTCAAATGCTGCGTATGATTCTCTTGTCGACACAATGTACAGAGGCTTTAGAGTCACAGTTGTAAATGGTGTGGATCAGACGTTGCCTAGCACAGAATACCATTACATTGATCATTATAAAGCCTATAATCTTAGACGTCAAACACACAAATGGTCCCTTAACACATTTTGTTGTTCTGTTTTCTCCTCTAGGCGGGGATCATAGAGTTACTAAAGATGTCGTCACTGATGCTCAATCGCAAGCTTGCCAAGAACGTTAAGCATTCCTTCGCAAAGATAAGAAGGTCTCACACTGCGCCTTGCTTGTCGTCGTTTGTAAGAGACCAGACCACGTCCCCAAAACAAGTTCTCGATTTGCATCTGAAGAAATCACCCACGGGTCCTCTGTATTTTACCGATGGCGAATCTGCGGAGTCGAATAGCGTGCTCGGGACAGGTGGCACAATTCGTGACAGCAGACTTTTGTCTAATAGATACCATTGTGGTAGCATCAGTGACAGTGAACCGAGGATGTTGCTTCGTAGAAGATGGCGAAGACACAAAACAGACAGCGAGAACACGTCGGACGAAGAGGTGAAGCGGAAAAGTACGTCTAGTATGTCGTTCAAAACTGACACCGCCGGTAACAGTCCAACGGTTCAGCGTCACAGCAGATACAGACATAGAAGTAATAGCGACACGACTACTGAAGGGGCGAAGCAAAGACACGAAGGAATTCTAATCCCGACGTTTGCACGTTTTACAAGTGATGGTGACATACAAGCATTTCCACCCGTTTCAGATAAAAAGGAAAACGAAGAAGAAAGCAGCAGAGAGAAGAAAAACAGGCCACGAACCCACGCTCAGAACGGAACAGTACATAACTTACTTGTTGAATGGGAAAACGAAGCAGTGCGAACAACTTACATCCATACAGAGAAACGACATAGAAAAGTTAACGCTATAGACTATCACTGTCGCCTCATTTTCCCTCTTTTATTTGTAACGTTTAACTTAGCCTACTGGCTACGTATATCCACTTCATGAAAAAGACTATCACTAGTATCAGTATCTAAAGCACGCTGTGTTTTTAAATAGACTGCCTAAATAAGTACCAGTGAATGTACATTGGGTGCTACAATAAACCATATATCTTGTAACTGTAACAGTATGCAAGTAAAACACGATCTGTGGCAATCACGCATGCCAAGGTTATATACTTACATCTAGCAAATGTCGACGTCAATCCTGAGAAAATTTGACAAAATATAGATTAGTATAAAATTATCTACGAGAACAACATTTTTGTATTTACCCTATGGATATCTACATGTATCATAAGAAGCGGTTAATATGGCCCTTTAGAAACTACGTTTTAGAATACCAACACGCATATCATTCCAAAAAAGATATATAATTGAAGCAAAAAAAAGACATAAAGTTGTTAGCACAATTTTGTTCTTGATTCTCCCTTAATACACTCCCAAATTGCCCTCCCGGCAAGCACTGTAATATAGTCGCCCCCCTCCCCAAGTACTTTGAAGGAGGCTAGTTTGTTTTCAAACTGGCTGAACAATGATGATTATAGTGTGTATCCTTCAATTTGGGTTTCAATAGATTTCGCAGGCTGTTGGTAGTATTATGTGGTGAATCACCAGTTTGTATATCGTAAAGCCAAACATGATCCTGGTCGTTCCGAGTGCGAAATATGACATGTATTTTGAAACTTTTAACCGCCATGTTTTCTGTGAAGCCGGGATCGTGAACTTGTCTGTGGAAATTATTGATTATGCTATGAACGCTTGGAGTGGTTTTAGAAATTACTAACTTGGTTTGATCTTTATATTTTGGTATCCTATAGTCACTTTGGCAAGCTCCTCGCGATGTGTTTATGCCTGAAATATCGCCAATAAAACTGTACCTCAATAGTAGTATGTTGTCCGATTCCGGCGGTTTTGGAGGCATGACCCGACGACATATATAGGTACACTATCTCTAAAATCTATTCAAACATGAATTGAAAGGTGCACACCTAAAGTACAAGGAATCAAACACGCCTTTTGCTTCGTAGGACGACTACGTATACCTTGCACTCTCTAGCATGCGGGGGGGGGGGGGTCGGTGGGTATTCAGGGAGAAACAGGAGTAACAAGTCTTTTTTCCCTCAACAACAGATATCTTCTTAGGACTAACATGAGTTTTATATTCCAAAAATATTGTATTCAAAGGGCAATAATACTCATCTCTGCTGTTGACCGTAGTACCCTTTTCACGTTTTAAGTTAACAATGACCCAGTCTGTCAAATAATGATAACTACTAGCCAATTGTCTATATGGGTTCGAATAACATTTTGAGTAGAGAAGAGAGCAGTGTGTATTGATTATCAGCAACAGATGCTCCTAAACAAATGCGTTAAGTGTTTACTCTAAGGCCACAGCAAGTAATTTTTCTGGATGACATCAGCGCGCTCATTAATTTTCGCCTGATTTCGAAATAAAAAACAAGAAATTTCATTGCCCTCCGACGGTGGTCAACATGCCAAAAATTGGCAAATATGTCGTAAAGGTTGACAGTCTAAGGTGTTTCATTGCATATGAATACCCAGTGTAGTTCCTGCCCATGATACTATAATAAGAAGCTGTTTTCTACATTTGTTCTAGCAAGGACATTATATAAATGATGGGGGGGATCTAGTTAATTGAGCTGTATACACAATGAGTTTTATCGCATATGAATTCCCATTGTAGTTGCTTCAGATGATGGTACAACAAGCTCTTTTCTGCATTTGTTGTAGTTAGTCTCTGGAGATGTATACACATCTACAAGGACATGTTTACATTAAATCAAGAAGGTTTTATATTATATATGAAAACTCATTGGTTGAATACAGGAATAAAAGACCTGTTGGTCATGTTATCATATTTCGTCGCCTCAATTCTTGTTTAACAAGACTTATGATCTTAAAATTTGAAAATTAGGAATCTTGTTTTTTTTGGCCCGCCTTGTTTTTTTTTCGCCCTATCTCATTAATTTTGGAGTCTGCGGAGGATGTCATCCATAAAATTTACTTGCTGTGGCCTAAAAAACTCATATTGTTTTGATGAATACTTGTGCCGGATTTAAAAGCGCAAAAGCGCCCTCTGTTGAATCATAATATATTGCATGACGCTTGCAAAAATTCGAAGGCGCTCAGAGATAAACCAATTACTATTACAAGTGTCTCGTCACTGTAATATTGATTAAAGATAAACTCAAGTGGAGTACATCTTAATGTGTTTTATTTGTGTATTTGGTTTATTCGTCAAGAGATTCAGCAAGAGACTTGAACCGATATCATTAGAAAGAAGACCAATAAGTAGATACAGTGTCATTATTACTTAGCATAGCAATTATTCCTTAGCTTCTATAATTCGTTTACAAAACTATAAATCATAATCAAGTGCATTGTCGTATTCATCATTTAGGTCTTATAATAGGTAAAAAATTGCAATAATGCAATGAAGCGCTAGGAGGCCCACTTGCACTTCAATTGAAAATAGACATCAGACATCTTTTCATGTCTATCGAATTTTCATAACACATACGGTGAAAGGACGGGCACTTTTTCATTAACTTTCTAGAATTTTTGACCACATGCAAGATGGTGTAGCACATAAAAGTCGCATGTTATCTATTTATCCTTGATCTGTCGAAGTTTCTATTTTTCATTTTTTCAATATGATATGAAGGGCATTGTGATGTATTCAAAGTCGAAGCAATAACATTTTACACTTTTTGAAGTGCCACAAATAATCTACAGCATTATCAATAATATATACTAGCTACATTGAATGCCATATAATAGACGTAAAATCGAACGCAACGATCGATGAAATATGAGATACCACACACTATACCAACTGACTGTAAAATAAGCTGTCTGAAGCCACCCGGTCGGATATAGTTAACGGTCGTCCTGGACAAGGACATATTGGAAACAGTTTCGTCAGTCCCACAAATCTTTACAGCATAGTACTTAACCATCTGGCTAGGTTTCTATTTCTAGTACGCATTGACACGGTGAGTTATCAACAAAACTTTGGGCTTTATGTTGGTTTATCAGTGCGTAGGTCGGAGAAATATTCATTTTCGGTCCCTTGTTTCGGGATCAGGCGTCAAAGCTCTGCGTATCATGAAAGAACCTATCACACGTATAGGGAAGACTAGGGGTGATCCAAGGGGTTTGGTCAAAATGGAGACATTACTGACCTTCCATATACCGTTCCTCAATGACCAGTGACCAAACAAATTACCAAATGTGACAGCATTGTGATGATGTGAGGTTCCTTTTATTTGCAGTGGACCTTACAGAACGAGTCTTTAAGAACTTGCTTCGAAAAAGGTAGACTCAGAAACTTGTTTGTCTTCAAACGTTATTTGGGGACATTTGGAACAGCACTCTCAAGTCTAATAATTTCAAAACTCTCTTTATTAGACATCTGCTTCTTTCTTGAACGATCACAAACAAATTGAGTGTTTAAGGGGCTCTTCCACGAATAGTCAATACAATGAAATATCATTAGATGGTGAATCTCGTTGAGTCAGCATCATATCGACTGTTATCATCCAATCGATAAACAGGTTGACTAGCCAGCCAATCACGTAGCAGTGATTGGAGATTACTGAGAATGATTTTAAAGTGCTTTTATCGCACAATGAGCAATGGAGCTTGTTTACTGTGTGATCAATACACCACAAAAATAAGCTGCTCGTTTTGATACGGGCCATAAAATTCTCAGGGTAACTTATCAAATGTTATCGTCATAAGCCTTTACCCTCGAATTAGCCCAGCATTGTAAAGGCCATAGCAAAAGCAACGTTTATGATAAGTAATAATAGCTTTCATTCATATAATGTTTGCAATTAGATATCTTGTCTCTTGGATCAATATAAACAGATTTGTAATACATACTTCTCTATCCAGGTATTTTTCGTGCCTGAGACTACAGCACGTAGATTCTATGAATGACATCAGCGCGCGCATTGATATTCGCCTGATTTCGGAAAAAAAATCTGAGATTTCGTTCTCCTCTGGAGATGTTCAACATGACAAGAAAATACCAAATGTCGTGTTGTATACTTGATTGTACTACAAGAGGTGACACGACACTAGTAAGTGCACAATGCAGTGGTAGAAGTGAAACTAAATTAGTTCGGTAGTTGTACAAGCGTCACCAGTGTAGTAGCCTTGAGTGTGGATGCCAACTTGGTATAATGATACAAGGCTATCAGACCAGTGCCACCGTCTTGAATATAGGGATAAAAAAACGTGATATCTTGATTACAGGCCTACCGTAGGAATACAAGATATGTTTGCTGTTTTGTCGCTTCAACTATTGTTACAAAGTTCATGATAACTACTTTGAAAATCTAGGCATTTGTGTTGATTCTGGCTCCCCATTAGATTTGGAGTTTGCAGAAGATGCCATCTATAAAATGCACTTGCTGTGGCCAATTGCAGAAAGATTTATAGGTACAGAAAATGCTGGAGGACTAAATTGAAAATTTTGAGCCAGGACAGAAGGATCCAACTGGGAGAAAATCTCGGAGGGGTATACGGGTATCGCCCGATCCCAGAGCATTTAAATCATTGATGATTCATCATATGCAAGAGCGATTATTGTTCCTCGTAGTTCGCTGAGGCAGTTGTGAATAATATCCTTGTGAGAAAATTCAATACCCTCGACTCAATAACAGTAGAGAGGCTCCTAATGTACCCGACATAAAATACTGAGACTCTCCTTTAGTTGGCATGTATCCAGAATAGACGCTACTTTATATCATCGAAAACCAATACAATTATGTCTGCTAGAAATCTGCACTAACCAATAATAGGCAATTTATGAGATCCACTGGTTAATTCGTTTGAGACCAGACGGCGTCTTTAATGCCCGGGGCATGTTATTGATTCACTTCTTTTTCAATTGGTGTTTTCTTACTTTTATCATGATTTAATTAGAAGGGACGTGGCACAGTTTTCGTACGAAGGCATATCAATCGACGATGATTAAAGTAACAAGAAAAAGAATTGTGCAGCGTATATCAACAAGGAATAGACATATCAATTGGTAGACAATGCTTTCTCGAACTGGCTTAGCTTTGTTATTATATATTATATATTAATCACACTTTATGTGCAACAATATGGCATATTTTCATTGCACATACAGTTTTAAGATACAAGAGGGCGGGACTTGAATGAAAATATAACTGAGTAGCCGTTTCTTACTAGAATTAACAGGAACAGATTAAGTATACATGATATAATTCAGACTTTGTACTTTGAATTATATTGCTTGCCATATCGGCATACATTGTCGTTTATGTGGCCTCATATTCGCAGAAGTGTTGCTATGGGCCCACTCGTACTGTAAACGCAGGGCGCATGCGTCTATTATGCGCCCCCGTCTAGAAATATGTCAGTCAATTTTATGATTTTTTCCCTGACCTGGCCCTTGTCGCATAAATGGACCATCCTCTCGTAAACTGGCTGTACGGAGAAAGAGAGAGTCGAGAGTAATTTAAGTACTGCATAGGCGGCGAGATGACATCAGCGTCTGTGTAGCAGGTTGTTTGAAACCACGGGCCAACATCATGCAACTGACTTCCTCTACCATATGGTGGCACCAGGAGCGTTCGTAAACGTCTGAAGCTCTCCAACCGATGGCGTAACGCTTATCCCTCTTTCAGCGATGCTTACCTTCTCTATATATCCAATCGTGTGCTCGGATACAGGTGAATGTATATTTACTAAAAGCCCGGTAGGACAAGGCGTCTATTCGTGAGTCGTGTTTGCAAGAAAGGTCTGACACCTGGCATTAGTCAAAGTTTCACAAGGGTGCCATTATGCTAAATCATTTTACAACCTCAGCAGAGATTTGTGCGGAGGACGCCGAACACGTCACCCATAGAGGCCCTGTGACATAAAGATGAGGAGGCGCCTCGGATGACTTGACGACGTGGTCTCTGCGGACGTTCTCAGCAGCAAAAGGTTAGTTTTCTATTCCAAATCTAAATGTAGAAAGCCTCTTCAGAAATGGTGCGGCAAGGGTATAGTAGCAAAGTTTATGCATTGCTAGAATGGTAGTATAGTCTCTACGTAGTCCTAAATAATGCGTTAATATGTGAATGTACTGGGCCGCTGTATTCGGTGTTTCTCTTTTATTGTCCACGGGGTCGAGGGTTCGAATCCCAAACAGTCGGTTTTCCGCCAGTTCTGGTCATTGGTAAATCATTTATGGTTTGTATTTTAAACACTCGCGTGGCTCGCACTCACCAATTTTCAGTATAGAATTCGTTTATAATTTCCTCGGATGGCCTACCAGTTGTGCGCAAAACAAACAAAACAAACAAACAAACAAACAAGCAAAGCAAGCTTGTGCTCTTCAGGTGTCACCATTATCCTGCAATGTGCACTCATGGATCATCACGCACACCCCAATGTCAAATCATAAAATCGAATAGAACCCTTGTTATTTTCGTGGAATAAGTTGAGTGATAGTTACGCTCAATTTTCTTTATCAACTCGGGCCCGGGCAGCTTTACGGCTTTGCCGGTCCCAATTACGTTGCCCTGGAACACCCATCGTTAATAAGAATCCAGCTTTTCAATCCTTTATTATTAGATAGATGGATGTGCCAATTGCAACCTAGAATATGACTACGACGCCCAAGTCAGGCCACATTATATATCACTCCTTCGGCTCTTTGTCAGCTCTGTTGTACATTATGCAATTCCATGTCATGTACTCCACATTGGCAAATTTGTGCGCCTGGATATTTGTAAAAAAGAAATTCCGAGTATAACATATGAAATCAGTGGCACGACCATGAACAAATTTCATATTTATAAAGAAGATATTGTATTTTGCATCAATACAACATGTTTACAGACATATTGCGCTGATAATTAAGACATATAAGTCATGGTGTCACGTTTTCTGTCAGCTTGCGTCATGGAATATGATCTTATTTTCAATCATTCCTGTTTAATCAAAAAACTACTGACGTTTTTTTGCATACGCACTTTTGAGAACTGCGAAAAATATCCACAGGGAAATAAAAATTGACAGATAAGTTTTCAATGACATGACGATTTCATTCGGAAACATTCCAAGAGAAGACCCTGCTATGATTAATAACAAAACATATGCCAAGAGCAAAGAACATTATTACATTTCAGAATCAGACTGAACATTATTACATTTCAGAATCAGACTGCATTGTATCTTGCCTTTGGAATTGAATGCACTGGTTAGATCTGCTGGCAACAATAGCTACAAAACAGATACATTTTTCTTCCTGTTCAACTATTGGATATACTATACTGGACACTGACAATGCAATGAGCTGGTAAAAACAGAAGCAAAACATTAAGATCCAAACCAGTAGGAGATTGCACTGCACAGACCGGGAACCGATGCAATGAAACCTTGTTAGTAAAGATCATACCGAAAATAAAGAAAAAAGAATCTCGAAAGTCGACAGTGCTACAGGACATTCCCCATGTGATGATCTATATATATTGGATTTGTGACAACTTGCACATCCCTTGCTGTTAGTAATTTCCCGGATGCACAGCTGTGCTCTTTGATCTTATATAACTTTCTTTCATACGTTTGAAGGTGTCTCGCCCATGAGCAGTGCTTTAGGTGCAGGTACATAATATCCGTCAAACTTGAAGCGAAATGCTCTGAGAGGGCGCGTAATGCTAAAACATACACTGGATAACCCTGTTTTGGTTCTGATGTCATTTATGAATACGTCTAAACTTAATTGAGATATCTACATTCTAGACATATTTTTCGGCTAATAGATGATGACAGAACCTTCTATAATATATAAGTTAACTTAAAAATGTAAAAAAAAAATCATCTAGAAGACTAGTTGCCGTCAGAAGACTTCTTTGGTAGCAAAGAAATAGCAGAAGCTATATCTTTATTTGTATCTGTATAACCGGTATAGCCGCACTTCAGCATCACAACAGCTTTAACACACGAGCTCGCCCAGAAGGCTGAAAATTCACCAAAGGAATGAACCAGCCAAAGGGGCTCCGAAAGTGATTTGCAGGAACCTCCTTTGACTGGCTGATTCCTAGAAAGTTGTTTAGTATAATGTCCTTTTTGAAAACAAATTCCTCTGTTCAAGCCAATAATAAAGGAGGCTCGTGGACACCATATAAACTAGGCCAATCACAAAGATGCAGATCGTTCCCTCATGATATATTGATGACCGGTCGTCTTGCGCTGAGTGCGCAATGGTTCACCGTCCCACACAGTCACTTTCATGTAAGATACATTTCGCCATTGTGAAATCCACATAATCCAACCAAGCCTTCAGAGGATTGAACCAGGACTCGTGCGGATTTTCACAGACTCAGTTCTTATCTGAACCTCTAGAACCAAGGTTGGGAAGAACTTTTTCCAGTAAACATAAAACAAAGGCGAACGTCCTCGTCGGTATATTCAGAAGCAGTCACTTAAAAGATTGCCTTAGTGGATGGTCATGGCAATGAGTCTGTAAGAAGTCCAGGACATCTGTCATTTCTCAAGGGCGTTGGTTCTGGAGACAGTGGTAGGTAAGCCGATAAAAATGTCAATATTCATTTATCTATATCTATCTATTCATTCATGAATCTTCAAGGTGGTCCATTCAGTTAACTTGGTTAAACTGATGTCCAAGGGAGCCCTTACAAATCAGGATACAAAAGAGGACTGATTAACACAACCTAAATGAATGATTATTAAGTTAAGTTCAGCTAGCAATAATTTAACATAAAGCAGTAATCATCAATCATAGGGGCAAAAATCATACAAACAACTCAGGACAATTCAAAACAATAACGACTCAAAATCATAAAAATCAGTTAACGGCCTTTGAATATCAATCCCTTAATCATTTTGAGTGACCAATTTAGTGTCTCTGACGAAGGGATTTTACCCAAAACAAAGGAGCCACCAACAACGTGTTACCTATATCACACTGTACGTAATTCTACATGTTGATACAGGCTATACATATGGATATAGTATCCCTTCCAATCATTATGTCCACATCTTAATCATTGGTTGGTACCTTTATCTTTCCTATCATCTAAGCCTACGTGATCCGAAGCACTTTTCATCGCCGTCTCGGTATGTATATGTATATCATGAATGTGTGCTTAAAAGCTCTCTCCACCGAGGATTAGACGCTAAAGCCCATTGTAAATGAGCCCGACGATTGTATCTACAGTGAGACTGCCACTGCTGTGCCTCTAATCGATGTCTGCCGTATATCTACACAAAGAACCAATCTTCAACTGCAACAGCAAGTGATAGCATTGGTAATGACTTAGCTCATTGATGGATGAAGTCACGGTTTCAGGCAAAACAATGGTTTACGCACCACATATTTCAATCAGTCGTCTTCATCTCGAGTACAATAAGCCTGGAATTAGTTATCACACAAATCGGGCGTACTATTTTGCAATTGGAAGATGAAATACATGTAGATCTTTTTCCGTGTTTGCTTCACTCACATGATATGCAGATTTACTCAATAAGGGCACACGCAGAAAATTTTCTCTTCTCGAAAATGTTGGAAGTCAACATGACACGACGTCTTCGTAGAAAATAGGAACGCCATGACTAAAAGGCATGAGGGAAAATCCGGACAAGCTTTCAATGGGAATGACATGGCAGCAAATGATATGAAGGCAGCACTCTATTGCCAGACTGTTATCCGACATAGTTTCTTGCCATGCAAACATGAACTGAATGGTTTGTTCTGGAATTCGAATTGCCTGTCATGTTTAATATTTATTGCAAAAACAATCAGTGCCGTCTCATTTGGATGGGCATTAGAAATTGTCTACGATGCTGGCTGTGCATTTTGTCCAAGCTTGGCGTCATATTTAACGCTGGCATTGAGTCCAACGAATTCTACTTTTCCACGTCAAGCCTGTAAACGTGTGATAAGCGGGAAAACCTACCAATGTCCTCTGGTTCTGAAGGTCAGAGAAGAATCATGCAGAATGGCACAATCCCTGAAAAGAGCAGGACAAAATTTCTAGCTTCCATTGAGACATGCAGCAACCTTAATGCTTTTGTGTCTTTTGCAAAAGCATGCTTGCCCCTATTCGTAAGCTCTTACATATATCAGATCTGCAGACACGACTTAAAAAACGTTAACTGAATGATACGTAATTTTGGTAGTTTGGTACCTTTGTTTGGTAGTTTTAATTTGCTACGTTGAACTTGGAGGAGGTGCTGAAATCGGAACAAACGTAGCCAATCAATACATATATTGGGCATCAATTCTAAGAATGCTGAAGGCTCTCCCACTAGTCATTTTTTGAATGACAATACATATTCGGAATGGTTACCGTTATCAGTAAGCTGTTATTGTGCAAAATAGATAGAAGGAAGTTTCTAAAAGCATATTGTCGGTGACATTCATCTTTTGCAGATGGACAAACACAAACGGTATACGACTCACGTACATTTTATACGGGTCACGGGAGGTTGAAAAGAATGAGGCTGGGGACGCATATATTCCTCTGAGGTCATTTTCTACACTGTATTACCTTCGTCGTTTGTACCAAAGAGACACATATAAAGCTATGTCGCATTCAGTCAACAGCAAATCTCTGCAAGGCACAAAGTAAATTGACCTTCCCGAAAAAGCGCATCAAGGAAATTAGAAAGAATTCGCAATTGCTCGCGGGTTAGGAATTTGCAATTATTCTCTGAAACAGATTGCCATAAGGTGTCAGCAGATGAATGAAAGTGTGACAAAGCCGATGAATCGTATCCATTCGTTTGGTATAATTAGGTTGGAAATGATGATGTTTGTAAATCACATTCAATTGCATTGCAGCCTCCAGATATTAGCTGTACTCTTTGCTGCTGGTGCACCGAAGTAAATCGATTCATCTTGTCTATCAAAGCTGCTAAACATGTTAACGCTCTGTACGTATGTACGGTAGAAGCGTTACATGGTTTTGAGAAGTATAACCTGTACGGATCAGCAAGCCCCTTACGGGTTTGTGGGTGTCAGCACTATTAATCAGCGGGAATAGAAACATAAGTCAGTCCATGAATCAAACACCGGTAAGGACCGACCTTCCCCGCACTACATCAGTCAAACCATAACCACTCCGACCCAATCGTACTCAGCAGAAGTTGTATGCTCTTTATCGGATGGCGGGATACGGGCAGAACGTTTTGTCAATGCGTGTTCATTATGATGGGAAGAACATCCGATTACTGTACCGATTTGTTCATCGATAAGGTTTATCATTGATCTATGCAATTAATTTCATCAAACATTGATGCCACTGCAATTAAGTTAATTACTGAGCAAGCGATGTGATTTGTAGAGAAGCAGTTTCAACTTAATATCATAGGCCTCTGATGACGTATCTAATTACGACAAATTTGCAGAAGAAGCAAATTTTGTGAGTTCCTCAATCAAATGACCTCTGCTTCCGCAAGTGATATACCAAAGGCGAGAGGAAGCCCGGCTTCCCTGGTCGCTTAAGTGAACTACTTTCCACGACATCAAATCGAAAGGTCGTAGCTTCTACCTAGTAGCAATTTCGTGTTTTAGTAGATGGCTGCAAGATACGACTGCACTGGCTACATCGACTCCCTTTACGAGAGAACCTGTATGAGTGCACAATAAAATGGATTAGAAACGGCTAGCCATGTCCAAAAATTAAACCATTTAATTGTATTCATGTCAACTGGGGTGCAGATTTTAGAAATGCGCTGGGTTGCGTTCGCATAAATGAAGGTTACAAATGTCGAGAACCGATGAAGCAGGCAATTTGTAGCGACGGTGGCAGCTGAGGGCACCAGTCATTAAATTTGGATTATGGCCAGTAAATTAGATGCACTGCACGGGTTCTCTGATAGGGTCAGCTGAAGGTGAGAGTCCCCTCCTGTTTGCAGGGCCATGATTGCTCATAAGATTCTTATTCGGAAATCTCGGAGTCGGAAAAGACATCCTGTTAACGGAACGATAAAGTTTGAATCAAATTCAAGACTTAACACCCACACAATAATCATCATATTAACTTAGTTCTTCAAGTGAAATCAAAGGGAAAACTGTCCACATACGCTAGATAGGATGTATTTATGGCAAGATTAATATTCATAACTACCTCAATAGAAAAAAAACTATCTTAATAGAAAAAGATAAAACGTTAATAGCATTATTATTGTAAAATAAAAATCAATATAAGAAGTGTTTTGTGGATCTGATACCAAGACGTTACCGGAACGGTTTCTGGCAATCTGTTATACATGGAACACCAATAAATCGTTATGTAGCGATTTCGTTTGAACAGTTGGCGACCGTTTGACGTGATGGGGTTTGGCAAGCGTCAGCGTACGTCGATAATTACCATAATGTGTCCCAAATTTAGGAAAACCAAACAATATTACCCTCCGAAGGACACAGTGATTGGAAGGAGCATTTCTGCTACTTGATCCAATCTTCCAAGAATTTCTGGCCATTGCCAGTTGTAACCTGCTCATGAGGTGCTAACACGGTGTGTGGTAATTGGATCAGATTACGGCCAATGAATACATTCCCACCATAAAGGTTTCTATAAAGTGGCAGGCTGTTTGCAGTTGATAGAGTGAAAAATAGAATCGGCGGCCAAAAGTGTCGTCTAGTGTTGTGGATACTGTCAGTAATCTTCTAAATGCAATAGGTTTTGTCTGCTGTTAGCAAATCCAACCACAAAAGACCACGTAATTTAAGTTATACTGCTTATTGGTACGAAACTTTGCTCAGCGAGGAACTTTGAAATTACAGAGCCCTTATAGATGGCACAGTTTTAGATTTGGAGAAAGTATCTCAGAGATAACTGAAACCAAACTGAAACCAAATCATTATTGCCGTAGCTTCTGCAATACCCTGATCGCTGAAATACTGCATCTATATGCATGGAAGTGACGATTCAATTTGTATCAAACGATTCAAGGAGGACACCATCTGCAAAAGACTAGATTTCTAATATGAAACAGCAAATTGGCAAAAGGGCAGACGCACGGACGTCCTCGACCGAATACAAAATCTCCACAAACAGCGTTTTACGTTAACTTTGCAGTTGATGGCACTTTATTAATGATCTATTACGATAAATTGGTCTAATTTCCTTGTAAGATTAACCAAGGACAAGTTGGCTAAGATAAGAAGGGAAAGCGGCATTTAGTTGAATTTTGACATTAAAAAGCAATGCTTAAAAACAAGAAATATCTTTTCGCTAACAGTACCGTTGCCGCAACTTCAAAGATGTCGACGGTCTTGCAGAAATGATAAGAAACAATCTAGATTGGTGTTTTGAATCTGAGCCCTCCTATTGCAGAATAGAAGCACTCGGCGCGACGCTGCACTGAAGTAACGCTCAATAGTTACCCTTGAAAAATATCAACGTTGATTTTATTCAAACTCTCGGTAGTCGATGCTGTAAGCCACCTCATTAATCAACAACGGCACGCTGGCTTGATAGCAGACTAATTC
This sequence comes from Branchiostoma lanceolatum, assembly GCF_035083965.1. Classification (NCBI taxonomy): domain Eukaryota; kingdom Metazoa; phylum Chordata; class Leptocardii; order Amphioxiformes; family Branchiostomatidae; genus Branchiostoma; species Branchiostoma lanceolatum. The sequence goes on from NC_089735.1 coordinate 9,268,593, forward strand.
GTTCCACATCAGCAAACCAGGCACTGATTAGGGACAAACGTCGAACACATGACTGAATATGGAAAAGGCGTCACTTCATCAAGGCAGGAATGGCATCAACGCTTGATCAACTCAAAGTGGGGGGGGGGGTCACCTATTGGAAGGACACGTAAAACTTATTAAAACAACACGGAAGCAAAATGGTGGCAACAGGGGACTTTCGTGAACCAACGTGCAGCTAAGTCAGCTATTGGTATCTTCTTCTTCCTATTCAGTATAGCTATCTATAGAGTCATGATTTCAGAAATAGAAAGCGTGTGCTAAAGGAATCTCCTACATGTTGATGTAGATTAGAATGGAGTTGTTTTTTTACCACAGTTAAAATGTAAACATGTGATGTGATGTTACCAAATTTTCTCCAAATGCAATGTGTTAGCCGTACTTCTGAACTGGCTTCACGTATAAGATAGCTATGATTATCTAGATGGTTCCGCGCTATCTATGGGTAGGTAGGATTTATATTTTAGAATGGTAGTAATGGTAAAAATGAAATGCTAAGCAAACAGGATACGTTTGCTGAAATCTGTGGCCTTCATGAAAATATTAATTTTCATTCATTGTAATCAGGCATTGAAGTATCCATATGGCCAGTCAGTTCTATCTAACAACAATGCGTTCTAGGTAATGAAAGTTTTTATCAACATGAAGAATTGTCATGTTATGAAATGATACTGTATATGTCGAAAACATAACTTGCACATGATCATTTCTTCAAATTAAACATTGCAATACACATGCGGGGTTGAAACATTCCATCAAGCCTATCAATTGTAAAAGGAATCATGTTCCGTCATCGATTATGGCTTGGTAATAAATACTATACTGAAGATATTTGATCAAAAGTGAGTTTTACATGGTAAGTGGATGGTCTTGTATACTAGTATTTTTGGATTTTACTACAATCCTACTACACAGTTCAAGGCAATGACAATCAAGTAGGCCTCACATCGTTCCTTATACGATACGATATAAACCATGCCTTTCATTAAAGGCCCTAACGTTATACAGCCAATCGATGTCGGCTGTAAAATTCACAGGACTTGAATCTGGAGGTTCAAATTATTGGTACTTCACAAAGCTTCTTGTGATTCTAAAAATAGACGATTACCTTCGCATCTCTTTGCTCACTGCAGGGCTTCAGCAGTTAGATATATTATACCTAACTGCCAAAGCCCGGCAGTGACCAAGGAGGCCAGGATAAACCTGCAGCTTGGGCAAAAAGGCTAGATTTTAGTATTACCTGGTGGATCGATAAGTCCGGAACACAAAGACTGAATTATTGAGCAGTATTTAGGCTTGAAGTACGGAACATTTGATACATTTCCGAAAGAACGACTTCCACTTAAATGGGTTACAACATCTTGCTGCCATTAAAACAAGACATCAGTTCCCAGTAAGTCAACAAATGCATTGGTACTGCATGTAACAACGAAACGGTGAAAACATTCAGGTAAATGAAAACGACATATTCCTATTTCCGACAATAACCATAATGATTTCCCTTGCGTAAAGCAAAATGTTGGTGCACAGCCAACGCGTACGGTCCAGAAATAGTTTTATCAAAAGCTGTTTGGAAAAGTATTTGATGCCTTGTAATATGTGCGCTACCTTGTGTTGTCTACTCTTCTTGAAGCATTCAAAACCTGCTTGAATGCTGCCTTTCTATCGTTTGACATTTTTCAGAGTCAACCTGTTGAAAACGCTGCTTTGAGATAGTATTCTGACAAGGTATCATTCAGGCTTCAGATGACAAGAATACCCACACCCCACATAACGCGTGGGAAAAGAAGATATTATTCTGGATAGTACCAGCGTGCTACATCTTCGTCAAACGTTATCGCATGGAGCTTTTGATCTGCCGAATTCTTTAGAGGGAGTCAGCTGTCAGTCTCTGCACCCTACCTACGCCCAATCCGCATATTGAGTATATCCTTATTGTCACGGGATGAAAGGGCTAGAAGCTATCTCAACATTCAATCACCAAGACGTCTTGGAAGTCTCAAGACGGATCATCCGGTGCGGTATCTTGCTCCTCGGGCTGTGTCTTTATCTTGCAGCACAGCTGCAATCGAATGTCTCCAAAGATATATCATGCTGTGCTGCATATCACAATGGCATGCTATATGGATCGATGGAAGACAGGATACATAGATAAATGGTACATGACAAAATGTTGAAAGGAAAAACGTCCACGACCAAAACAACTGCTATCGGTCACAGGTCTGGCTTCGCACTTTCAAAAGCTTTCAAAACTTTTAGCTTTAACACAAAGTACTTTTATGCCTGCAAAGCAGGTGTGTTTACGGAGTATGTCATGATTGTCAACAAACATGAACATAAGAGTAGCAACAGAAGTACATACAAATTCTAATCATTTTGTCACTTCTAACATCTTCATGTTATATGTTGTTCCCTATCCTCACAAACAACCGCTGAGCAATGCATCAAAAAGAATGATTCATGTTCAGCTATGTACCCTGAGGCGTACAGAGCACACGGGTTTCGATCATTCTACATGGTCGGGGTTTAGTGATTACTAATTACTAACAAGATGTAGGTATTATTAGACTCCCCTCATAACAGCTTCTTGACGATTCAGGGACCCGTTTAATTAGCACGTATATGTGAGTGATACAGGGGCAAATCCTGGAACTTCAGCTAATGGAAACATGTATGCATTCAGTGATCCTTCAATAAAATGTGCGTTACTTGGTTAAGTTCAAAGTGTATGGTTTTGCATTCTTTGCTGGTAACAGCAGTCAAGCCACACTAAAATAGTTTCATTTCAGTTATATATGTCGTATGTTGATAAGTTGCTTACACTGTTTGGGTACAATGAAACAACAAACAGTTAACTTAAAACATCAATAGCAAAATTGTAGCTTCCAAGAAAAATTGTCATATCTAATTTCTACACCTAATTGGTTCTGTATCTGTATCTATATAGCCGGTATAACCGCCATTCGGCGTAACACACCAGCTTCGCAGGCACGCGGTCAGATTATCATCAACCGTTCACATAAGAGGAAGTTGGCATTTAAACAATGACAATATTGATTCATAATGTGAGATGAGAAAAACAATTTCAAGATATTCACTCTGCTCAGGTTTGCTTTTTGTAAAGTAGAGTTGACTATCAAAATTTCTTTATAGATTAACTTTACAGTATGATCTATTTATCTCTACTAATGATGTATTTGAGCAACAGGAAATAAGTAACTAATGTTCTTCCCCTTCTTGGCGTGAATTTACGAAGTATTGCTGCATTATCGATTTTTATAGGAATACAGTTGATGTTTTTGGCTTGCCTCCAATGAAAAGTAGCTGATTTAACTCAATATCAGTATCATTTATCACAAATTCGTGGGTAGAATGTTGTTGGATGAGAAAAAAAGTTTATCCTTTGCCCAGAGACAATTCTAAAAAACATTTTTGGAAGAGGAAATGTATAAATATCTACAAGACTTGAATCGTAACACAATGACTTACAACATATCTTCTATAATGAAGAAAATGGACGTGACAGGACCATCTTCGTGAAAAATGAGTTGATTAAACTCCAATCCAGGAAACTCGCTGACATGAAACATTGCCTACGATGCTGCCCTTTTTGACGAAACTCTGCGTTATAAACAATTAACTGGCTCTGTGTATTAACTGGGTGCTCTGTCAGCGGATGGCTGTCAACCAAAAGGCATCGTGAGCTGATGAAACATTCTTTTTAGCTGTCCCATCCAAAATTGTACTGATGGTAGACGCCAGATTATTCACAAAGACGTCGATGAACGTTGCTTCTGGCTAAGATTTCTACAGGGAGCAACATCTACTGCAATCCATCACTCAAAACGAATTTACTACTTGCTTTTATGTACCCTGGTGGACCAAACGTAATTGCTACTCTGTTATTTATATTAGATCGTTTTGTGGGATGGTACTTTGTCCAAACATACATGTATATTTTACATACACATTGTACATCAATTCCTTCCAGGTATGCTGAAAAGAAGGATAGCGAAGATGGCAGGCACCAAGGATTTTCTGATCGACTTTGTGTTTGGACTGGCCATGGTGAACATCGTCATTTCATCGTCTGAAGGGAAACAAAGGTAAGTAGAAGGCCAAAATATCAGTTCGGATTTACAATGGCGTAGAATTTGAATTTGTATCAATCATTTGTTTCATGGTGCAAATTCACCATTTGTTTAATTTGAATATTTATGCTTTGGTTAACATACCGTTAGACATTGAAATTGAGTTTACGTTAAATTGAAGTAAATAGAAACATGCTCTTGAAAAATATACATTTCTGATACGCATACGAAATATGTAATTGTTATCAATTATCCATAATTTTTATTAAAAGGAAACTATGGGTATACTTTTCTAATATCTCTGGTACTATAGTCATTCTCTCTTTCAATAGCTATAATTGACAGAAAATACATTAGCTGTTTAACGAAACAATCAATTAAGCCATTAATATTGATAGGGAAGAGAAACTTGGGACGAGGTTGGAGACCTAGACTCGATTGCAAACGAGCACGTTGATTTGTATGACCGCCCTAATTAATTTACAAGCTTGCCAATTTTACGCCTTCGTGGCTTAGCAGCGATGCTTTATTGAATGGAGTAATTCATTGATAGCTGTTGTAAGTAAACATTTATCAGGGCGAACATTTTAACAGTACCAAGTAAAATTCTTCATGCTGAACGTGTTTTGCTTCCGTGGTATAGATAGCATCTTGTCTGATGACGGTTTAGTTTATGGCTGGTCTGTGGCAGATGGCATTTTTATCGTGGCTTTTATCTTTAGTGAGAAACGACCTTAGTGACATAATGTATCAGAAGGGCGCACCCTCACGAGAGCTATTGGGTAAAAATTATTTGATGCAGCGGACTAGGCAAATATAGTGTAGGGAGATGGGAACCATGCCAAAGGAGATGGTCTTCCAGTAATGGAATAAATTATTGTGAGGGTGTGTGTGTTAGAGAATGCTTGTGCTGCATTCAGTACCATACAGAACAGTACAGTATAGCATAATCTAAAAACGCTGACACACAAAAGATTGTTCACCTGAATATGAGCAGAAAAAGATATAGTAACACTCATGCACTTTAATTTCAGAGAATTAATTTCAGAAGAAAAATGTGCAAAACTCTTTTGTCACGGTAAAAGAGAGCGTTTTTTGTAACAAATTTACAAGCTAATGATCGTTATTCCCACATTTTCAATAATCATCCTGTTAGATGATGCGAGTAATTTACGACTACGTACACATACTGAAAACCCTGGCTTATCTGCTGTTAAAGTTATCAGTTTTTAGTCAGTATATTAATCGTGATATAAGAATACATATTTGGCTAGGATGGTGAAATTGCATGAATGATTATTGTAAATTGCCAAAGAAGTCAATAGTTAGTTTTGTGTATGACAATAAGAAATGCAAATAAGAAATATGCAATTCAGCCCTTGGCTGCGATATACTCTTCATAGCCGATCATAATGTTCAAAATAAACATTCATTAATGCAATTTGCTTTCGGAAGCCAATAATGTTAAAATCTAACACATGATATCATTTATGGCCAAAAGATTGGATAGGTAGCAAGTTTCTTCATTGGTAAAGGAAGGTGATGAGTCAGAACGAAAGAAAATAACAAAAAAATGCAAAATGATCTAATCATTCCAAGTGATATACTCACAACAAGATATATGAAAGAGACTACCCCCCTAATCACACCGATAGTCCTTTATGTATAGTTGGGGAAGCATTTCCTTTGAGTATTAATTCAATCAAATCGTTGAGAGAACATTGATCCGATCAAACGTATCTCAATACAAGATTGGTTGTTGTTATGCAGTCTGTTGGGAGAAGACAGTCATTATTGGCATGACCCAGACCTACGTGCAATGACCCACGTAGGAGATGGTTCTTAAGCACTAGTTAGAAACGAGTTCCTAGTGGAATATCACGGGTCATTGGGGAATATGGTGCTATTCACCTTTGACATGCTTTTACGTTTATGGAGGGTAAGGCACATTTGCAAAGTATGTTTATTGTTGCAACCGTAGATCATCTTGGTTCAGATGTAGTCTTCGATGAAGCGTTGATTTACATTTTACAATGGTCTCCACTGCCAAGGTTGGAAAGCATTTTTATTCTTATTTTTCAAACGTCATCGAATATGAATGCAGAAATAATCTAGAACATTCTTTTTGATATCTACACTGTCGACAAGGGAGTCAGGTAAAGCATATCTCATTTAAATGCCTTCAGGCGTCGACGACTATTTACTGTAACTCTAAGACATCGAAAAAGCCCTCAACATTTTGCCAGCCAGAAACGTACCAATAGCACGGGCAGTGGGTAAATTTAAATAAAACATATTCTATGTAGCATATACAGTTATGAATGGAAACTTTAAAATGAGATTATGATGAGAGCTTATGGATAAGTTTCAGTGATATAGAAAATACATCTTGGCCCCTATGCTATGTTTGGTCTTATAGCATTGGTAAAAGACGCGTACTTCAATGAGACCCACACATGTCTGCAATGATTGCCAATCATTGCAGCAAAAAAGCTATCAGACCTTTTGTACATTGTAGACCATTTGCTCATCAACGGTATTGCCTGCAGCCAGATTGTGACTTACGTTGCACAAAGCCGATGAACTTACAGGGTGATCACGGGAAAACACGTAGTTCTCGGAAAGTGATAATTGCATCGGGCAGTTAATTCTTCGCTGACTAGACTGTGGAGATTGTGCATTTTCTGGGTCGTTAAGACTTGCGGATCACTTAACACAAATCAGATTTTATCGTGTGGTGGACTACACCATGAAGAACTTTCTCTGTGTGAGCAGGTTAAAATATTGCACATTCAGGAATTGGATTCTGCATGCTCCTTTGACCTGTGTGAGCAGTAGAATGTGTTTCATTTGCGAGGATTCAAAGGAAGCTTTTATTAGTCATGACATACAAATACTAGTAGGATGGCTTGCAGTCTAATCAATTGATCTCACACCAACTATATCAATTGCAGTCTCATATTTTCCCAGTAAACAAAGTTTTCAACCTGATTTCACATGTCAAGCTCTTACCCGGTTGGCTCACGGTTAACTTAACCAACTTGCTTAATCATGGTCCCGTCCTGAAGAGTATCGACCATTAATAACTTTTTGCGGATGTTTTACAATATTTGTTGAAGGCTCTTTCAAGATTACATATACATGATTCAAAAGCAATTCCGAGGGCACACCACTGGCAATGACGGGTTATTTAAGCCCTATAGTAATACTTTCAAATATTTAGGTCATCTCTTTGGTCTATATGGATAGTAGAGAGAAATACTAGAGCAGCCATAGATAATGTATTGAAAAAATTGAACTTGCAATGGTTATCATCATGACATAGCCTACATGACTCCTCGCACAAGTCATTGGCTTATCAATGATTCAGCTCTTATCTAGTGATGGGAACTTCCAACGGTATTTCATGTGGAAGAGCACGCGACGAAGAAATCGTTGAAGATACCCTTTGGCTGCATGCATCTGGAACTTATGTTGTGGCATTGAGTAGTCCGATCTTATCGAGGAAAATGATTTGACTAACTTTTTGTTCAGTTTCCCAGGAGATTTTATCCATATCATCAATCCGTGGTCTCACTTAATTCAAATGCATTCGTTGAATAGCGGATAGAGACACATGTTCTCCCAATTCTATCATTGATACTGTCAATATGCAGCTGTCATGTTTTAACGTTTTATTCATAATGTGATGTTTGCACACAAAAATCGTGGAGTATCTAGATAATGTGCAATCTGTATGTACATGTTAAGATACTTACCTTCAAATGCCGGGTACACAAATTCTACATGCTAGTAAAAGTTAAGCTCTGACTCAGTAGAAATACCGTACCAGACGATGTATGCATCGACTTACCGAGGAACCGGGATCTAGATAAACGTTATCATTTTGCCTTTTTTGTGAGCTGTGAACCGTTAGGTCTGCCAAGACAAAAGACTTGCTGAAGACTTGTCATTGGCAATTGCCGACAGTAACGTCTCGGGAATACGTTGAGCTGCGTCACTCTCCTTGCGTCTAATCGAAATTAGTATGTATACATGACAGGAACCAAAGATGGATCCACAAATTTTGTGAAAGGTGAATCATTTACAGTACGTGCCTGTAGGTCATGAACCTCCTCTGCGGTGAAAAAGGTTATGGTCATGGATTTTTCATAATCATGATGAAAGACGACTGTGACGCATCACTCAAATGTAGTGCAGCTGTCCGTTGCTTTGATTATCTTGTCTCTTGCAAAGTGCTTTGCCCCCTTTGGCACCGAGGGAAGGAAGAACGTTTCGGCAAGTCAAAGGTCATGACAACGTCGAACACATGGTGGGAGGGGGGCTCACTGTTAGCTGCTGAATACATACAATATGAAACATGACTTACAACTTCGATCTGACATCTGAGTGTCGAGAAAGTTTGTTTACTTCCCAGGGGCCCAAAACAATACGCTGTGACAATGTGAGCCATCTTAAAAGACGTTACTCACAATCTCCTGCATTTCTGTAACTGTACGATGGCTGACATTGTCACAGCGTATTCCGTACACATGACAACTATGTGGTCTCTCTTCACCCGGACCAGACAAATGGCAATGCAATTAATTTGAAGGTTCGTCATTGACCTGTGGCCAAGGAAGAGATCACCCTTTTCACTTATCACCGAGTAGAAAGCCATTTACTTTTGACCTGATCTTCAAGGTTAATGATTGCTTCTAATATGATATGGGTGCAATTATGTAGGTGACTGACATAATCATCAATTATAAAATGCCCTGTCATTGTCTTTGGCATCTACCATGGATCAGCGTGTCAGTGTTGTGTGCTGTCAGCATCCATATATGTATCTGCATATCATATCTGAAAAATAGGTTTATTTTATTTGTATGTTTGATATAATAAGCATCTATTGTAGAAAAAAGTATTCCCGATATCTTGCAGGTTTATACTGGTCAATCAAACATAAATACGGTAGACGTTTGTGGTCAAAAGGCCAATAGCAATATGCGGGTTGTCAGAGTGTTGAGAATCGCATTGAGTGTAGTGAATACTATAAGTTAAAAGTTTCAGGTAGAATGAAATGTTCTGGTAGCTACACTTGAATGCTGCTAATTGTTATTGATATTTCTAAGGTATCTAATCCGTAACTGACACGTAGCGTAGATTATAGCATTTAGATATATTATTTTGTTTTGCAGCGTTGCGGAGGGACGATGGGACATGACACTGGCCATCGAGAGACTATTGCACCACTACGATCTTCGAATACGTCCAAATTTTAGAGGTATTTCTTAAATTCAAGGACATTGTATCTTGTGGATGACAATGTCCGACAGGCAAATTTTGCTATTGAAATTGTGTTTACCTAGATTGGCGTTTTTAATTACTATTTATTGCAAAACCATTGACATTACTTGTTCTAAACTGAACAAAGTTTGACCAGCAGATGATTTGAGTTTTTAATGTTATGATAATATGTTCTAACGTGTACTGTTCTGCAGGTGCTCCAGTTAAAGTCGGGGTTGTCATAGACGTCATCAGCATAGACAGCATTTCAGATGTTAATATGGTAGGTCCGGTGTATACTTTGTAAGATTATACTGTATTCCATTGCGCACTGTCCAAATGCCATCTAAACTTTCCGTGCAATAATAGCGATAACATCTTTATGTAAGTTCGGTACATTAGCAGGGATTTCTACAATGTTTTACTTGAGTTTCGTACATAGGGTAGACTTAAATCTTATTCGCCCTCTCCAAGTTATTTGAATGCATAAACCTATGTTAGCAATCGGTATGTCTAGACGTTGAATCTTAGCAATTGCTAACTTAAAAACTTGCACACGGAAATTTAAGGATCTAATAGCCTGATTGGCTGGGATGAGTCATGTGACCAAACTGTCCGCTGTGATTAATTACGTTACAAAACATGGCCGCTACGATGAATGCCGACGAAAACAACACTGACTAAGTCTTGTTTTGCTTCATTAGGCAAAAATCTTTAAAAAACATGATACCTTGATGTCTCCTCCATAGGAGTACACAGTATCTTACGACATCCGACAGTCATGGTTAGACGAGAGGCTAGACTTCCGCCATCTTTACGACGGAGAAAAGATGACATTTGAAGGGGAAACCACCCTGAGGATCTGGCGGCCAGACACCTTCATCAAGAACGGGCGGGGGTCCAGGTTCCATGACGTCACCATTGGACAGCAACTCATGCATATATTCAAGAACGGAAGCGTCATTTACAAGCTAAGGTTTAAATAGTACAATTCTTCATGTCTTGATCCAAGACACTAAAACACTCATCATACGAACCTTTATTAGTTTTATACGAACACAGGTGAACTTTTCTAACATATTCAGAAAGTGTTTTACATTTTCGACAATATCATACCAAAAACATATCAAGCATAAATGAAACGTGACTCATATTGGTAAGTAACGTTTAGTTTTCAAGGAAATGTTAAAGCACGTCCTATCGTTATCTTCCAAACACTCAGTGTACCTAATTTACATGACTAGCCTAGATGCCATCTAGTTGGTGAGGTAACGAGAATTGGAGGCCCAGTAAACTAAATCGGATGGCACCCAGGCTATCTATATAGATCTTTCCTATGTATCAAACTGCCCCCTCTTTTTGAGAGGAACAAGAAGTGGCCATTGGTAATTCAGAGAACTTGAATGTTCTAACGATACGATACTGACACGCCGTGTCATTCTATTTTATTCAGACTAACAACCACGGCCTCATGCTGGATGAAGATGCACATGTACCCACTGGATGCTCAAAACTGCACCCTCCAGTTCGAGACATGTAAGACTTAACATTATAAACCTATATATTAAATACTTGGCAATATGTTGTGCTGACGGTTTTGCAAGCATATCAATTTTCATATTATAAGCTTGTCTTTTGATTACATGGCACTCAATACTGAGCATGAAATACCTTTGGATAACTCATAATACCTTTTATTGTCGAGATGGATGAGCAAAATTTAAAAATAAGGTAATTGCGACGTAGGCAAGTTCAGTCAAGTGTAAAGCGTTTTGTATTAACGATATACGTAGTTGGGTCAAAATCAATATATTTCTATTAGTTTCTGGGGCAGCAGACTCATAATCATGATACTTTTGAACATTCAAAATGACTTGAAATAGATAGGTCGTCGGGGAGTAATCAAGATATACTATCTGACGCTTTTCATCTGCAGACGGTTATACGACTGAAGATTTAGTGTACTACTGGCTTTGGGGATTTGAATCCGTGAGAGGATTTGAAAATGTCGAGTTGCCTCACTTTGACCTGGACGGTTACGACACCCACGAGAGGGCGGCACAGTACACTACAGGTTAGTGCCGCCGGCACGAGCACTTAGGGCCTTAATTCATCCAGATTGTACGGACTCGGGAAAAGATAAGGTAATGCATTAATGGAAGAAAACGGCTGCAATGTACTTTTATCTGTTAGCTGAATTTGTCGAGCCTCTTTTTCGAATGCAGCATATGCCCCATAGTAAAATAAGAGAACGTGATAAACTATAGTGCATGACCTCTTCTACGTAAGTGCGCAATGAGAAACGAATGCTAGGGGACATTTTTCAAAACTGAAAAACTGTCAGAAATACCTGCAGTAAGCTTTGTTTGTTGTCAGAGAAAATCTTGTGCGGGCAATTGTGCAAAGAAATAACTTGCCGCCATTAACTGCCAGTATTTCGCAATCTCCGCCAATGATAAAGAATACAAAATTGACCTACATTTGATGTTTCCCTGTCACCATTTTGTGACGAGTTCACGTATAGAAAATCACGGGTTAGACATTTCTTATTGTTATATAGATATGATTTATTGGTTGTTGTTATACAAAAGCGGCCATGTATTTGTAATTAAGGAGTTGCGCGCTTCGCTCACTCAATGGTTTATTCCATCAAGACGAAATGATTTAAGACTTTTATTTGCTCTCTTAGGACAGTTTTCTGGGCTTGCTGTTTCCTTCGTGATACGGAGGAACATGGGGTACTTTATATCAGAGACATATCTCCCGTCATGCCTTGTGGTGGCTGTTTCCTGGGTCTCGTTTTGGATCAGTCCAGATGCCTCCGCCGCGCGGGTTCTTCTGGGTAACTATAGATTCTTTTTTTTTAATAAAGTGTACCCGAAAAGGTTGTAAGTTTTTCTGTAGGCAACTCTTGGTACGCATCTACATGCCTTATCATGGATCGATAAATTGCGGGGGATTTATTTTACCCACATAAACTTTGGTTTTAAGTGTCATTGTCGATCTATCGAAGACACTTTTAAATCGATCTAAATTAGCATATCTTAAAAAGATTGGCAGTAATAAAAGAATGCGAATCCTGTCATGCATTCACTCATTTTCGAATAACTGTTTCAATGATGAAGAATCTGAGAAATCTACCAGCCGATATTAATTTAGAGATGCATTTTGACACATCTTTGCAGCTAGATGTATCAGCACGTATCAAGGTGTACTGCAATAATATGATACGTGCTCGTACATCTCCTGCAATAATGTATGTAAATCTAGATCTAATAGATACAAAAGAACTTAAGTAAGACACAAAGGACCATGATCATGATCTATTGTCACAGCTCTAGGCGTCTTGCATGGTAGACATTTCAATCTTATTTCTGTCTAATCCATTTTTTTTGTTTCCCCTCAGGCATCATGACTGTGCTCACAATGACAAACCTGGACGCCACGGTGCGACAGGGTCTCCCCAAGATCTCCTACGTCAAAGCCATTGATGTGTACTTGGTGGGATGCCTCATCTTTGTTTTCGGCGCTTTGTTGGAATACGCCGCCGTGAACTACCATTACCACACGGCCACCATGAAGAAAAGAAAGAAAGAAGGAGTCAGAAGAAAGTGGCGAAGACTTGCTTACAATCGAAGCTTTCAGGAGGTACATAAATCTTTTTACCGTTGCCAAAAATTAAGGCTGTGTTTTTGCTGGCATTTATTGTTTTGTTTGTGTGGTTGTGATCTAACAGCATAACTCAAGAAGCTATTTATGAATCGCTACAAAATTTGGTGTGTGGGTAGGTTTCAGCAGAAAAAAGGCCACCTAGATGCTTTCTTTGGTGCTACATGGGACCTTCCGGTTTTGGTATCTCAGGTTATGCTGGGGAATACGTTGGTTTAGACCCTCTAGTAGCTTTTAATTTATTGGAACTGCAGGGATGTTTTGTGTTCAATTTATCATGAAACTCCAGAAGGATTGAATCGATTTTCATAAGTTTTGAGCAACTTTTTTGCATTGCAACGATTTGTTTTTAGTCTTGTGCACCAATGAACATCTTATGAGAGCTAATATAGCAATATAGGTGGGTGAAATATGGGGCTTGCCTAGCGAGAACTATGATTAGAGGCAAACAAGATGAAGCGTGGCACATGACATTCTCCCTACACCATTTCTTCGTGGTTCACTCGGCCTGGTCTAATTTTGTTACCGAGTGATCCATGGATTATATTGCCTTTGGCATTTCTTGCTACAAATGTGTCTTCTGGTAAGGCTATAGTTCCAAAAGACCTGAGTATATCATGTATGTGCGAGAATAGACCATTTTAAGGAAACTTGATTAAAAATTGAGATATACGAAAGACAGGTATGAGCTAACATATCCAGGTGTACAAGACATTCTTGAGGAGGCCTCGATAACATTGATGCCGTTTTTTGATGTCGCGGTCTAAGGGTACCCAATGAAGTTATAAGATGTCGCTGGTAGTATTGAGAAATTTCCCGTTTTTGACACAGGGGCCCCCGTTTAACGGTACAGTTGATAGGAAAATCAACAAAAAGAAAAATTGACACGTCAAAGGGCCAAGGTTCTCTACCATGCATAATCGCACAAGTACAAAAGATTCCGTAAAAACATCCCCAGATGATATGTACGTTACCTGCCTTCCTTTGGCACTTTTACAACTAAACCACAGGAGCGAAACGGTGACTTGATGGAGATGGGGAAGGTGCAGCCTGCTGGAGGGATTATACATCAGATGGAGGACTCGGATGATTCTGACGACATCGTAGATCTCACCTCAACTGGTAGAATAAGAAGGCGCCTTCGCGTAACGGACTTCGACAATGAAGAAGGCATCGCAGGAGATCCAAATGACATTGAAATAATCGAAGAAACCATTGAAAGAACGACAGCTCCCAAGAAAGTACTAGAGAAAGATGTTAATTGCACTTCAAGATCGAGACTGAACGATACTACTGTTAGGAACTGTGGAATAGATTGTTGCCCTGATTGCAAGACGCCGTTCGGGATAGAGACAATACCAGGCATTAAAGGGATAAAACGGAAGGGACCACATAGATATTACGTTGACGTGGCGGATAGAATGGGACATTCTTACTCAAAATTCGTCCGCAAACATGGCGTCCCGTTTGGTCGGAGGAACACAGATACTGATGACGTCGACGATGATGACGTCAGAACAATATCCGGGAACGGACGACTACGTATGCGCAGTGGAGACGACATTGTGACTAGCGAACGTAGAGGGTTTGCAAAGGCAGCGACCTTTCCCTCAAGACCAAGAAGATCGCAGTCGGAGAAACGGTGTGATAATTTAGGAAACGAATCTGGATTTTCAGACAAGAGACGAAGAAGCTCCATGACTAACGACCCCCCTCGGAGTAACGAGGAACCCCGAAGGAATTCGTTCATACAGTCTTTGGACATGGGAAGACTGGGTTGGTTCCGAACATTTGGAGGGAGGTTGTCCATTTCTGAGATCACCGAAAAACTCATCAAAGACGAAAACGTGAACAGGATAGATAAGATATCACGAATCATGTTTCCTTTTACGTTTATAGTATTAAACATCATTTACTGGGCAGCCACATATGTATAGCAACTAGGAACGTACAGAGAAGTATTGTAACGGTGTATTAGGTTATTCTAAACCCATCACAACTTTGCCTTTCATTTCGCAAAAGCATTCAAAATAGCAACTCCTATACAATAATGTCCTTATCAATGTCGTATTTGACAAGTGTCCTTGACAAGTATCTACCGTAAGTTGTGCTATTTAAAGTAGTCTATCGAAGTTGGACAGAAATAGAATCACAGTGACTATGATAAAAGACGTTTGGAAAAACATTCCAGGATTTGTGGAAACTTAAATGTAACGATCATGTCAAGCCGTACAGAGCGAAGTCCAGAATGTTTGCAGTCGTACCTTTAGTGACCTTATGTGTATAATGTAGAAAATAGGCTAAAGGGAACAGGGATTAGCCACTTGTGCCTGGTAATCCTGTCAAATTTACATGCCATACAGTTTAGCCTGTGTTACACAATTCGTCAGCTCACAAAAGATATGTTACAAAGTATCATTTGGTTTGTTCAACAGGTTGCTGTTTATCATTGTTAGAGTGCAAAATATCAACAAAGGTATACAAAGAGACATATGACATAAATGCAGTTACAAATTAGCAGTTTATACATTGTAGTTTTGATAAGCATTACATTGCATTGTGTGATAACAGTATTTCCAGTGCGCAGTTATTTTCATTAGAGCAAAAAAAAACTATTCCTGAAAACTTAAACATTAGTTATTGTATTATACACAATCAAAGTTTCATATCATGTCAACGGCATGAACTAAGAGAATAATTGCTTAATCATTCGGTGGTTATAGGTCACTTGTCATGCGCTATGTCACCGTAAACACCTCGAGAAAGGTCATTAACCCTTAATTATGGTTAACGATAGAACTATTGCGTTGTTGATTGGAACCTAATCAAATCTGAAAATATTATTGTAAACGTTTAGCTGTCTACCCCACAAAGAATCTCAAGAAGATATAGCTGGCCTGCCGTAGAAAGACAGACCTCAGTTTCTCAGAACACGTCTTCTAACTGACGCATGACGTGAACAATGGGTCAACGAGTTTGCAAAAATTGACCTTAATTGCCATTGGTAATCATCAGAACTACAGGCTGCATGTCTGATTCTTTCTAAACGATATCTGAAGAAAACTAGGTCGTCGCCTTTTCACCATCATTGGACAAGGCATGACTCTTGTAATGATTGCAAAATAACTGATCTATTTGATTACAGGCGTCCTAACGGTGGTTCTGACTAGGATAATCAGCCCGAAGGCATCTTCTCTTGCCTTAATTGGCTGGGCGAGACAACAGGACTTAAAAGTCAACGTCCCAGCCAGACATTTCGTCTGGGGGGTTTTCATTGTCATCCGGGTACGGATCAAAGTTGGACGCATCAAATGGACCATTAATCTGAAAGCAGAACACAAAAGACAGAAAATCAATGATCATGGTCGTATCTCAGCGAAGATTTCAGAACTGCTAAGTCTTCACTTTCTTCATTTCACTCAAAGCGTTTTAACAGATGACGCAATGCAGCTACGTTTGTATACATTACGTGAACTGATTAGTTTTGTTTGATTTGATTGTCATTGATTTGTTTGTGTGTTAAGATTTCTGTCTTTTGAACAAAAATACTATCGTTGATCACTGTCAGTCTGTCACTTGCCTGTATCAAGCATATAGCATAGCAAAGGACATGAAGATAATCATAATTCTATAACAACAGGTACATGTAGATTTGTGATTCGTCTTAGTCACGGAATGCTTACGTCGTGTAATTTACGAGGTCAAAAAAGGGCATTGCATGACGTCAGCGTTCTATGGGTACGTCAGACGTTATTTCAATACTGATGAAATTTCCCACCCACCTCTGGCTTTAGCTGATCTGGAGGTGACATCGCCCTGTTCTTCAGGCCTTCCCAGTCAAACCCATGGAACCATCTAGAAAGAGTGTAATTGTGAGTTCTCTAACTGACACAAATTTCTTTTCATATGTCAAATGTTTTGGATAAACGACAAATGAAAATGACAGGAAAATTTGAACGTGGTTTTATATTTGCTGGCGAAAAGTTGATAGTGCGTGGATGAATATTTGCAGACACGCACACAAACACGCTCAAAACAATATCTCCATGAAAAAATTGAGATTTTTTCATGGAGATGATAAGAAATAACGCACTTGGTACTAGGCACTACAGTTTTAAAGCATATGAACAGGTGAAAGTGTTTATTTTCTTGAAGAAGGATATACCAAACCTACTTGTGTCTCCGGATATCAACAATGCCGTTGGACTGGTTTCCGAGTCTCTCAGCAGTGTTCTCTCTGTGGGACTCCGAAAACAATGATTTTAGTGATCATCCAAAGAAGTTAAGTGTATAGCACGTTTATGCACAAACTGCAGTATGATACCATACAATTAGATGTAACCTTCATGAACGTTACCGGACCTTTGCTTTACAACTTACACATGAACTGCAGTACGGTACCATAGATATTTACAGTAGCATAATCTATTTGTGCTTTATACCTTATAGACAAACTTCAGCATAATATCATAGACATGCAAGTTAGCTGATATCCCATAACGTAGTTTTCTTGTGCTTTATACATTTTACACGAACTGCAGCATGATACCATAGAGATGATGATCTAACAGTCACCTGATATCATATGACGTAATCTATATTTGTGTTCTACTGACCTGCAGAGTCGTCTGATGAGATCCTTTGCCATCTTGCCGATTTTCCTCGGAAAGTCGATGCTGTCGATACCCTTCAGAATCAGGTTGTAGGTCTTCATTGGGTCAGTCGCAGAAAATGGGGGCCTTGAATCAGAAGATAAACACGTTATGTTTCAACGTATAAACGACAATATTAGTGTTTTTATCTAGTAATGTAGAGCAGAGCAACATGGAAACAAAAATGTACCCTTATATAGATGGAGATATACAATCATCAAACAAGCGCAGACGATTAAAATTGGATGTCTAACCTTCATCAACGGATTAAAATGTTTAACTTGTTTTACAAAGTACTTTTTGATTCAGATGAAAAAATGAGGTTACTGAGGAATTAAGAAAATCAAAAGTTGGGACGACAGTTTAAAAGATGATATTGCGTTCTTGTTATTTTCAAAAGCACAGCATCACCACAATCAAGCAAGAGCGCTCCCAGCGGTACAAACATGAGGTGCACAACGGAAACGTTCTCTGAACTTACATCCCTGTCAGCAGTTCGTACATGAGGATTCCAATGGACCAGATGTCAGTAGAAAGGTCATGACCTTTGTTGAGGATGATTTCCGGTGCGACATACTCCGGAGTGCCGCAAAACGTCCACGTCTTCCGCTCATAGCCAATCTGCTTGGCAAATCCAAAGTCACACTGGGAGAAACAAAAGAAGTGAATACAGGTTGCGCTGTCATCTTTTAAGATGTAACTGTATCTTCCGGTTCTCTATTCATCAGTATTCAAATTAGGTAGATTAATTAGTGAAATTAAAGTGTATGTTTCGACGCTGACGAATGTATTTTTGTTGCGACACAATGCAATGCTTTTTATCAATGTTATGACGCTGACAAACGATCAGTGTGTTTTTGCAGTACAGTGCTTTTCTGATAGGTGTCGCCACCAGTAGGATTATAGTTCCTTCTCCCAAACGTACCAGTTTGACATAGCCCTTGTCGTCGATGAGCAGGTTCTCAGGCTTGAGATCTCTGTAGACGATCCCCATGTGGTGTAGGTAGGACAGAGCCTCAATCACACAAGCCGTGCAGAACCGAGCCGTAACGTCAGGAAAGCACTGTCTGAAAACAACCAGGCAAACAAAGATAATTAAAATAAATGAATTAAACAAATGAACCTACAGCTTTAATTTTCGTTGCATCTAACGGTACGTGATGAAGTTTTCATGACAATGGCTGGGCCCCAATCTTTTTGAAAGTTTGTATTTTTAATAAAATCTCGCGAGATTTTGGCGTGAGGCTGTACGAGACCAGCGCTGCTTTGGGTGGTAGCAACAGATCAACATGACTGCATTCCTGCACATCGAGCTCTTTTTAAACTGAGTAACCTTTATTGTGAAATTCATACTTACTTGTCCCTTAGCACGCTCCAAAGCTCACCTCCCAAACACGCGTCCATCAACATGTAGACATATTTGTTGTCCTTGAATGTACGATGCAGTCTGCCAAGCAAGAACATTTCATATTAAGAAAACTTGTGCCTGAAAAGAATATCCGCAAAAAGGAAAAAAAAGTTTTTTGTCAGAATTGATCCAATCTGCAATTGTTAAATTTCTTTATTTTGTATGAAGTAGAGCTAAAATAGAAATAAAGAAATCCATCTTACTTGACGATGAAGGGTGAGTTTGCCGACATCATGATGCTCTTCTCAGAGGCCACGTGCTTCTGCTGTTTGGTGTTGACGATGTGTCGTTTCTTAAGACACTTGAGGGCAAAAGCCTTGTCATTCCATCGAACCTTAAATAAACAAGGTCAGACAATTGTCAACGGTTACAGAAGAAGGTGAATCATCTTGAAGTTCCGCATACCTGTTCTATCGACGCTTTGTCACACCAGCCACCACGCGACTATCCACTACACTATCCCCTCCAAACAAGCATACGTTCTCTTATGCGAATTCTTAGAACGATGAATGATCCCCACATTGTACTTACCAACTTGACACGCCCAAAGCCACCGACTCCAAGAGTTGCGATGGTTTCGAGATCTTTAAGCAGTATTTGTTCGTCGACGTACTCTGACTTGGGGCGTGGTAGGGAACCAGGGCGTCTGGAATGAGGATGAAACAAAACGACAAAATTTTATATTTCAAATTTGTTAACAATGACGCTGTACGTTTTTGTTACTACATGTATAAAGTATAAATCTGAGTAGATAGTCATCATTGATGTTATAAACAATAAGCATTACATTTAACAAAAAACGATGTTGTCAATTGCCAGCACTCGTAATGCACAAAGAATAACGAGTCACTCAAGTAACGTGATATCTCGCGAGGAACCAATCTCTTACCTGACGAGAGCTTCTTTCATTTCTTGCAAAGACCCTATCAGTTTCATGAAAGGCCTGTAAAAATGAACAATTCTTCATGACAATCTTGATCAACATAATCTTCTCATGTCTACCTTTTGAATGATAAAAATCTTTCGTTCGGAATTTAAACAACTAAGAAAATAATCAGACAGTGTCTCCAAAACTTTACACCAACTGTTGAAAGGTCATCGCACCCCCTGTCCAACAGCAGACACTTGACAATTCCAGTCTCCGCGATGCAGCTTGCAGTTCTCACATCCCTGGTAAAACACAGCCGCAGAAAATATAATTAGACATCCAAATTCACAGTTCTAATATTTCAGTTTATCCAGGATTGTTCACGAGATTATGATAAACGCTGAGAGCTGTTCACCTTTCTTTCAAACTGTTTAAAAGAATTTATAACATTCAACCCCATAAGTAGATTTGATTACATTCTAGGAGAAAATAACTCAAAAAAACCTCAAACAACATTCAGAACTTGTATTCAAAGCTGTTTCAAAGTTCCATTTTCAAGGTCTGTATTTTCTCTTCATGAACAACTTCAATAAAGCACACAGCAAGCGCTTCTTACCCTTGGCCATCAAGTGCCTTTTCACCAAAATAGTCTCCTCGTTTGAGCTTCCGCTTCTCCTGGATTCTGTTTCCAACTTTCTCAGTCACACGAACCTGGGAATGAGATCAAGATGGTCGCCATTTAAGTCACATGACGATTGCGTTGGTAGCACAATTGAGACGTTAAAATGTTACGATAAGTTGTGAAAAATGACGTATTTGATGTTGTACCCACCTCGCCATCCATGATGATGAAGAAGCAATCTCCTACCTCCCCCTGGCGTACAATGTACTGTCCCTGTTCATAGGTTTCCTAAACAAGAAAGAAAAGAGTTCTTAAACAGTTCAATATTGACTAAAAGACCTGTGGCCAAAGAGACACTTTACAAACTTGAAACGACACGATGTAATTGGAAAATAAATGAAGAAGGCTCCACCCCTGGTGCGTTGCCAAAAAAAAGGTATAGAGAGATAGATAAGGGGTCTACCTCCTCCAAACATTCTGCGATCCGCACAAGGGTTGGGTCTGGTGCGGTCTGCAGCAGAGGGACGCTGTGGGGTAGAACATTTGGGGAGAATTACTATCAGAAACATCTGTGGAATTGGAGAATTGAAGAATTGAAACGTACTTAGGAAGACCTTTCAAAATTTTTACAAACATCAATTAAAAGGGCTTTGCGATAGAAAAGAAGAAAAAAAGAACATGCACCTCTTGAGAAATGACACGTATGCTTCACGTTTGGTCTTGGTGGTTTTCATCATGACAAGCTGGAAAATCCGTCTGTCAATAGTCCACAGCTTTGCTGGTGTCAGCGCTGCAAAATTTCGAAGAAAAAAAAGATACAAGGTTAACATTATAAACGGAAATTTAGATATTTCTCTTTGAATACAACGAATAACTAAATGATAACTTAAAGGACGAATTCTTTCATTATTGTTTATAAATGTCAACGTTATTATTTGTCCAGCAATATTGTACTATTAATGGTTAATGACCCACTCCGTGGTGTGTACAGCGAGATACGCAAAGCATGGCCAGTGACTGTTATCACCGAATAAACTACGGAGTGAGCGAAGCGGTGTTTGTAGCGTCATGGCTGTATTATTGCACCAATAGGAATGGAGGCTTGTGATTTGTGCACACAGTCTGGCTATATGATAATTTGATATCAAAATATTATATGATGGCTCCAATAAATATGAATATTCGTCTATGAGATCTTTTTTTCGAGATTGTTAATATAAAGGGGTCTTCAAAGCTGAAGACTTACCTTGTACTGTTGCGGTGCGCTCACAGTCGTACAACAGAGCCAGTTCACCAAACAGCGTCTGTCGGCCCATGTTCCTCAGAATTTCGCCTTTCTTCGATACCTGAAGCTCGCCCTCTGAAGTAAGAAAATGGCGAAAATAAGTATGATGCACTACTCGAAAATCGTAAGGCAAAACATCTAATCTATGTGACGAAAGCATTGACTAATATTGAGGTTGAGTTGGATTGTCTTTTTTAAAAGTAGACCTTTCTTTTACAGATTACTTTTCATATTGATTCAAATGCTGATCTTAACTCTTTTTCAAGTAGCAATTGTTGCATGTCCCCTTACTCAGTTTTTACACAAAGTACCGTCCACATCCGTCACGTGTCACAAGCTTACGTCTCATACTTCTCCGTTGTAAAATTGAATTGAGGTTGCAGTACCTTCTGTGACGTACAGGTGGAGCCCCATCTCCCCCTCCGTGATGACCTTTGTCCCCGCGGGGACGTCCTTCTTGTACATGCAGTCCACTATGGTGTCGATCTGGTCCTCTTCAAGGTACTTCAGAAAGTCGTTATTCAAGATGGCCGCCTTGATCAACATCTTGACACTTGTGATGTGAAAAAGTAAACAAACAAACAAACAAACAAGCAAACAATTAACTGATGCAAGAAAATCCCAAAATATATTTCATGAGAGTAATTTCTAGAAATTATCAGATAGGAAGGGGTAAGAATTAGCAACAAAATACAGTAGTGTTGTTGACCGAGACTACACATTTTGATTTCAAACTAGTGTGTTAGTTGTTTTAGTTTGTTTTGCAAATACTTGGGCCCTAACTAGCTTTAGTAAAAGGTTATCACTGTCACGCATATTGTACGGTTGTGTTTATTAGTAAGGGGTATACAGAATGTGTCATAATGATATTGGTAGATGTAAATACGTTCACCGTCAAATATCTCAACTTCTTATCAACGTTGATGGAGAAAATTGTCCACCTCAAAATCATCTACTCCATAAGAAAAAATATACAGCTTTGAATTGAAGCGAGTTGTTGAAAGAAAGTAATCGTTATATGTTCTTTTTTATAACTGATTAACAGGAAATTCATTGATCTGCAGGTGTCCTAAGTGCCATTATTTGCCTAATGGATTCCAAACATATCACGTTAGTTATTGATAAGTGACGCCAAAGGGGAAGGGGAGCATCACAGGGAAAGGATCAATGCACCCAGTTTTTGTATTTCTTTCTAAAGTAGAGAAAATCTTTTAAAGTCCTATTGAAGTATTTAGCTCTTACATGTGGAAGCGTAAAGTAGCACAGAGCGTTTTGTGATTTAGGCTCTTTTGGAAAGAAATATGTCCGCTAATTGTAACCAATGAGCACTAGCTACTATCCATAGATCAGCAAATAAGAATGTTATAATGTGCGGTAAATTGTGTTATCTGCTATTTTGAATAGCTGTCAACCTTAAGGATGTCACTCCATCGTTGAGCTTCTTGTATTTATAAAGTTTTATGACTGGTTTTCTTTTTATATTGTCTCCTAAATAGACATAAATTAGCCAGATACATGTTTTACCAGGACAGATTTGTTATGTATTGAATAAAGCTTTTATAACCAGAACAACATTCTTTTTCTATAGCTACTGTGTAATTTTAAGTTCAGATAGCATTCAAACAAATCTCGAGACAGTTGTAAGTAACGCAGATTCAGAACAAGAAGTGGGCGTTTAAATTAACTGGACACGAAATGTACAGTTGAATCGGTATGGCAACATATTCGTACATATGGGTCTTTCTAGAAACATTGGAGTGGAGCTGTGCCAAAAGTTAGTCACTTATTAGGACGCGAAGTGCCCCCGGACCGACCCCCACACTGTTTACCGTGTAAACAGGTACAGAAAGTACTGTGTAGGTAACTATAGCGTACAGAATATAATGAGCCATCGTACGGGTCAACACAAGTACTATGTAAAGCTGACAAAGTGTCGACTTTCTAATGCAGGCTTGATTTACCATACATTGACATTTATACAAGTGTCACATATGCATGATGTTTGCATTGTTTCTTCAAGTTTTAGGTAACAAAAGAATGAAAACCATGTAAATGTTTTTGATGTACATTGTTGAAAGAGAGTAAGCGGCTAGGTACAAGTAATACGAGCAAATTCTCTACGGCATATTTTATAGTTGATTTATTAGTAATACAAATGTATTTACGGTGCACTTTAGCCATCACGGTCCTTCTTCAATTAAACCAAACGTAGCGGTATTTGTTAACTAATCAAAGACCAAGTGGTATTCCTTTTAAAAATGTATATACTAACCACCTGTACGTTATATCTTATAGAATCCACAAGCTTTTAGTTGTTATATACATGTTTCAACATATATATGTAGTGTTGTAGAACAACTTTATGTACGAAAATCGTACACAGTACAATGTATGGCAACAAATGTCAAACATAACTCAAAATAGAAGCAAAGAATAAAACTAGCTTTTTAGTACTAATTGTATAAGATTTGAAGTATCTACATGCTTGATGTGGCCGAGTATCTCGTGTTGTCACTTTATGTTACCGGATTGACTGTATACGTATACGTATTAATATCAATTATTTGTTGAGCATTTATATACAGTCAAACCTGCCCAAGGCGACCACCCAGGGGACCGAGCAAAAACGGTCGCGATGGACAGGTGGTCGCCATGAAGAGGATTCCACTCACAACATGTTTCCAGGTTGAGGTGTTCAAATACAGTGTACTACGTAGATGGATGGAAAATTATGTGATTTTAGACAGTATGGCCCCCACCAGGTTCAATTGTCATACACAAAAAGATCCTACAAAAATTATATTTTCCGTTATCGTTGTAATGTTTGTATATAGTTAACGTTACATCGTTTACAAATTTTCGTCATAATGTTGACAACAAAACAATGTTTGCCACGATGATCTCGCAGTGCCCTCCCGCACATTCAATCGAAGTTTTAAGGCCTTCGATAAATCCCTTGAAAACACCTGCTGACCCCAGCCTTTTTTGGGCGCCGACCGCTGGATAAAAGGGGCAAAAGGTTTTTGATCTGACAACTGAAGATGAACACGGAACGGTGTGATTTCGTCGCGCCGCGCCACACCACCGAGCTCTGTGCGACCGCATCAAAAGGTAAGTCAGTGCAGAACAGAACGCAAAGCGTCCAATAAAGTACATAAAGGTTTGTGAGATTCATGGAAATAAAAAGAAAATAAGAATATTAATTTTCATCAATAACGAAATGTTCATACACAGAAGCGTCGTGTTTTACAAAGGTCAGCGGTACGCCAATCTGGGCCGTGCCAAAACCAAGATGGCGTCGGGACCAAGAAACAACATGTTTCGCCCGATGCTTTGCCCGCCGCAAATTCATTTTTCGGCGGAATTTAGTAAGATACAGACACATCTTTGTTGAAAATACAAGAAATGGCTAGTAATTTCTGTGAGATCTGACTTTTTGACGCCATGCACTACGTACGTAATCGTTTTGAAAATTGAGTTTAAACCGAACCGAGCTTGCGGTAAACTATAAGATTACGATGGGCACACCAACATCGATATTAGAGTATTCACAAACATTTGTATTTACAATGTTTATAGTGGGAAAGTTTTATTAAATCACTCAATGGAGGAATCGATGCTAGTCCATATATTTTTGTCCGTCAAGGTCTTAAAATCATTTCCGCGAAATCCGACAGCAAAATGATCCGATGTCACCACACGCTTGGAAATGAGGCGGCCGCCATGGGCAGGGATTGTGCTCTTTGCGGTCCCAATTCGTGGCGGTCGCGGTCGCGTTGGACGGGTGGTCGCCTTGGGCAGGCAGCTTAATGCTTGTGCCTATGGGGAAAATTTTCGGGACCGAGAAAAAGCGGTCGCCATGGCCAGGTGGTCGCGTTGAAAAGGTGGTCGCCTAGGCAGGTTTGACTGTATGTATAAAACTACTTACCCAGACCCCTTGGGCACTCTCGGCAGGTCCTTGAAGACCTCGGACTCGGCGATGGGCACCCCAGACACTGCAAACTTCTTCAACTTCTTAGTCGATGTATGCATTAAGGGCTGTAGAACCGACTGTAGCCTTGCCACCTTAAAACATAAGAAACAATGTTTTAAAACATCAGTCTTTTGATGCATATACCCTCCCCAACTTTCTTTACACGTCTTACTCCCTTGTTGACTTTTTAAGGCAAGATCTTACACGTTTAGTTGATTTAGATTAAAGACTTGTCTATTACAACACTTGATCATATACGGCAAACAACGCTGCCCGACGTTTTATGATTCAAAATAGAGGTTACAACATATGTTATATCAACAGAAGAAGTACATGTATGAACTGTCTTAAACAAATACCTACGACGCCACTCTAAAAATAGAGAAAATTGTAATTTAAAACTTCTGTCTTTTGATGCATGTACACCCCCAGTTTTTTGTTGTCCTTACTTCCTTGTTGTTAGTAAGGCAAGATATTTGAAACATCTTTCTGTTGATGCATGTACACCTCCATTTTTACACGTCTCACTTCCTTGTTGACTTTATAAGTTTAGATGGTACACATTTAGCAAGCTGATTTAGCTGGAAATAAAATTAAAAAAACTAGTCTTTTATAACACCTGATTAAATGCAGCAAAAAGTGTTGTCCTATGTTTTATGATCCAAAGCGTTGGTTACAACAGATGTCATATCATTAGAAGAAGGGCACACTGTCTTAAAGACCCACTATGTAGTTTTAGGCCAATACAGAAAGTAGATTTTCCTACTGTTTCTTTGCATAGCAAGCTTTATCAACTCTATAGAATTGCTAACCGATATTCAGGAAGGGAGGTTACAACATTACTGCACCATACAAACAACTTTAAAAAACTGTTATCCTCCATCCAAAACATCACACAGTGTGAAACTAACACATGGCCACACATGGCTTCTGTACTTCTTATCAGGCTGATCGCCCAGTGGGGTGCCTGTTTACAGTTTACCAGTTTCTGTAAAAATCATCCTTACCAGAGTTCTTGCAGTTTAGAAGGGAAAATAACCACACTTTATTGATACCCTTCAAAGTAGACTCTCTAGAATAAATTAATAGTTGTATTCTACCCTCTTGGAAAAAGATATGAGTGTTTCCAAAGAAGAAGAGCTTCATGACATCTGGCAGTCTAAAGTGTGCCTAAGTGATTAGACCACCATGGGGGTCCTCCAGTGCACTGGGATGTTGTTGTTTATCTACTATTGAGGTGGTGTCCGGGAGTTTTTGTTTTGTTTTTGTACTGTTCACAAACACCAAAAATAGATGAAATAATGAAGAAAATATGCTGAAAAGGGGTTGTACATGTCAGTACCTGCCATTAATACTAAGATTTGTTCACAAGAATATTTTCAATTTTTGCGCCAAAATCCTACATAGTGGGCCTTTAAATAAACAAGAATACCTACCTCCTTTCGCAGTTCTTCAATTTCTGCATTTTTCTCTGACAGCTTCCTCTTCAAACCTGTCTTCTCTTCCTCGGTGACTTTCTTGACGTTGCCGATGGTTTGGTTCAGCTCTGAAAGCTGTTCTTTAAGGCGCTGATTTTCGTCTTTAAGATCCGTGATGGTCACGTATCCGGTCATCTGTGTGGTCGGTTTGACGTCTTCCTTATTTTCTCTGCTGCTCTTGCCATGGCTTCCAAGCCCAGGTAGCTTGAATTTTGAGTTCCCGAACATGTTATTCCCTGTCGACGAGTACTTTACTTCATAGCATGGCGAGTCAATTACCACAAATGTCGGTGTGCGTGCAGGTGGGCAGGTCCACTCACCATAGGCACAAACAAAGACCAGGTTTTTCCGGAACAATGTAGAAACACAGTTGACGACAGTCTTCTTTTTTTCTTCCTCAACACGTCAAAGATGGCGACACCGCGAATCTGATACGCAAGGGTGTTCAAAGTCGAAAAACCGAGCACAAACGCAAACGAACAAAGTCACGAGACAATGGTATGTGGAGTGCTCTTGTTACAATAACCATTACACGTTTGTCAGCGTTGCCCACTCAATGTTTGCTTTTCATGCGCATGTGCTCTCTTACAGGATAAAGGTTGAAATGTCGACATCTGGTTATTTATTATAACTTTATAAGAGTTACATTAACTAACTACAGTACTGGTCTGAAGTAGTCAAAGGTATTATTATATTGCGTTCGTCAGCATATCCTTCACACCAGTTTATCATATAACTCACCAATAAATACAGCAAAAAAACAAGCTTAGTTATTGATAGAATTAACGACATGTATAAACATCTGGATAATGATTACACATTGATTAGTGTCCAGAAGGAGCTGGCATTGATATGGCCCCCCTCCCTAAACGTTAACCATATATGGTCCATTCTCAATTTTCAATAAGAAGTAGCAAACCTTACATGTATCCGTATGTCTTGTATAAATACACTTAGTAGTGTTTTAAAACCGTTGTTTGAGAAAGTGGAAAGTTCAAGGAGAAACTGATCTCAAAGTACACAATTTTCAATAACATGATTCTGTAGGTAGCATTTTTCTGTAAATATGAAAGGAGGAATAAATGTGAACAGTTGTGTAGCGTCCGCTTGTGTAATTTCCCCCTCTCACAATCGAGTCTTTGTTTGAGTTTATGGCACACGGCATTGTTATATTGCATGGATACAGTACCGGTGCACTGTTGCTAAGGATGGTGTAGAACTCAGTTATGGTGGGAGGGGGGCATTTCTCATTTGCAGGCATATCGCCATAGTTTAGAACCATCGATCGCGAGCTAGATTTGCTAATCAACTAGACGGAATATCTTTTCACGTGTGTGTGTGCAAATTTCGAATCCACCACATGAATATTTGTTTGATGAAAACTGCATTTTTGTTTGACAGGTTGCCTAAAGATTGGTACAAGCATCCTGCGCATCCGGATGAAGGTACCGTTGATGACATAAGGCGTTGACATGTCTACACCATGGTGGAAAGTCAATAATTTACTGTCACCTAGAATGAGGTAGTATCATGAGTCTCTGTGTATATTGGGACTTATGGCTGAATAGTTACAAGCAGTGTGGCGTAAGAACGGACCTCAATGCTTTAGAAGATAAGAAGGCCGATGATCGTAGACTCAGGCTGTGAATAAGAACAGAACCGACCTAAAGCTACCGGAAAGATTGTGGAAAGTTGGCAGACAAAATACAGAATGACACATGAAAAATGACGCCGAAAGCATTGGCCACAAATAACTTCATGGTTAAGATCCACAGTTGAACACTCCATTTATATGTGCATATGCAAGTATCTATCCAGGCAAAGACAAGTTGTTGTTACGAGCAAGTTCATTGTAGCATTGAACTGCACTTCTCAATCTCGTCGCAAGAAGACGTTCGTTTACGTTCGAGTGCTTTCATGTAACAACTTCATAATATGTGTGTAAATTTGTGAACCGCCAGAGGTAAATGTCATGTCAATAGTACAAATGAAAATGTGAAGCTAAACAGTTACACCATATTTCTAACCGCAATTCGTGTGTGATAGTTTGTCCCAATGCTTATCGAGAGATGGGCACATAACAAGACAGATTCTAGAGAGGTCATGCCTCCGATTTCTGACCGCAGGCATGGTCTTCTAACATGTTCCGCTACTTATAAAAGGATGGACACATACCAGACAGGCTCTAGAGGGCGAGTTCATATCGGGGATCGTGAAAAGTTACTGAAGTATTTCAACTTCGTAATCTGTTCGTTGTGGAAATGTCACGGAGTCCAGGACTGACAGGTTGTTTTTTTAGAGCAAATCCTGGTATGTCGAAAGCTAGGGAGATGACGATGAAATTTTGGTGAAAATAGAACGTTTGTGTTTTTTCGCGAGTTGGAACGGATAGAACTACTTGTAAGTTGTATATGATCGGTTGGGTCGGTGGGTCACGGGCTATGTATTGCACGAGTTGTTACGGGGCATGTGTAGAACATAGGCTCCGCCAGGAGGCGCTGGTGTCAAGAAAAGTAGCTGTGGCTGGATTATGTCACCATATGACACCAACGCCACCTACCGTATAAGTAGAGGATGGACGTGAAAAATATCATATATCACAAATCAATTAATCGATAGGAATGGGGCCAAATAAGGTGTCCCGTCCACTTTTAAGAGTTTTTTTAGCTGTTTTCTTCCCATTTAAACTATGTTTTCAAATACATATGAATATCGAATAAACACCACACTTTTTTTGGTGAGCCCTATCTTGTTCAATGTCGACTTTTCCCTTCCAAACGGTGTAAATATGTCAGTTGTTAGGAATGTCACGTTCACCAAATATTTGTACATGAGTCATACATGTATTTGACAATGGCTGGGCTTGGAGCTAGCGGACCAAACAGTCGACCTATTGTTGACGTCATCGCCTTCCGGACTGATAAAATTATTCAAG
This sequence comes from Branchiostoma lanceolatum, assembly GCF_035083965.1. NCBI lineage: Eukaryota > Metazoa > Chordata > Leptocardii > Amphioxiformes > Branchiostomatidae > Branchiostoma > Branchiostoma lanceolatum. Next base: position 9,298,881 of record NC_089735.1, read on the forward strand.
AATTTTACGTCTAATTATAAGAAATCTATATGTATTTTAATTTAGGTCACAGGGAAAGATCAGATTGTTCTAAATCCCTTTGTCAATCTTGTCGTTGAGCCAAACCCCTGCTAAGATTATTACTGATCTTTCCCCAAGTTCATATCAGGAACTTAGGCGGCAGGCATATCAGCGGGTTGAACGACCTCACATGTCGAGCGTTCCGGGCGATGGTCAGTTTATAGCAGTTAGAGTTCAAAGCGGCACTTTCAAACAAATAAAGAAAATACTGCTTGATTTCAATTACTTGAAATAGAAAAACATGATAATTCTATACCTTCTTGCTCTCTGTACACATATTTAGTACAGACCGTTGCTTGAGTTTTGAACTTCCGAATGGATGATTTTCCCCAATCCAGCTGTTGGAAATTAAAGTTTGTTACCTAAAAATATTGCACCTTTCTTTACACAATTGTACCTTACACTACTCACCAAAATGACTTAAGCTTAAGATTAAATTGAATTATCATTTTCTAATAGTTTTTATATTTTCTATATTCATCAGACGTATTTTGATATCTGTTTCGGTGTCACCCTTTTGTGAAATATCATGACCTACATATTATAGACGTGTTTGGATCTTGCTAGAAGATATCTAGGTAAACACGCAGTAAGCAGTTACCATCTAACACTAGAGGGGTGTACCGATACTAATAACAAAATAAAATCTGTGGTTAATCTTTAGAGAGATCTCAGCAAGATTCGACTACTCCCTGGTCGCAAGGCAGGTGCTTCAGGGCTTCTTACCGGTTTCCTGTGATATCGTCACCAGATGGAACGTGTCATTCTGGCAAGGCATATGGAATGTGCGGTTTGGGCAGCCTTGGTACCATTCCCAGTTTGTTACTAGTTTACCCCGGCTCCCATACTCACTACCCTGATAAGTCTTGGTGTTTGGCTTAACCAGAACATGTTATGCACGCACGCTATTGCATTCGTGTTATGTATGTCGGTGCCTAAAAATCTAATGGATAAAAAATCTCTAATCTCTAGCTGATTCTTTATTTAAATCAGCCCGCCGAAAAACCTAAACAGCAGATTTTGAGTTAAAACCCTTCTGGAAATGAGCCGTTGAAAATGTTTAGAGAAGTTATACGTTTTCAAATTATTAACATCACGATCATAACGTACCATATCATTTTACAAAATAGATATTACTACCATTTCTTGACAAATGATACCTTTTATCCCGCCCCCACTGTCACGTTAGGCTAACATTTGCATAGAGACAGCATACACCTGCTTGCAGACGATATTTTTGCACAGTCTGGACTGATTTGGCCTCGGTCCAAACATTGCCAACTCAGTGACACAAATGTACCGTAAAAATCATAATCGTTCTTGAACCGATTTCCGTCAGAAATTGCATGTAGGGGTTCAAACAGCTAACACAGGATCATAAAATCTTAGTGTTGTGTCAATATATCGATTTTTTCCTCAGAGAAATTGTGCCGAACAAATTGGACGAGCAAGAGTCCATGCCAGCTGCTATCCATTCTAATCGTTTGACAATGACGTCATGCTAAGAACTGGTATTAAGAGGATCTTCTTTATAAATGATGTCATTCTTTTTTCAAAGCATAGTAGTAATATCAAGGTAAAAGGGAAAGATTTATAGATCTAAAACATTCAAGGATTGTTTATTACTATAATCCGGTGAGTTTCAGCAAACCCTGCAGTTGCAAAGTGGTAGAGCCCAAAGGTCATGTTTTGAATGACCTCACCCCAAGGTATTTGCGCCAATCCCTGCCGATAGACTAGGGAACGCCCATTTCTGTCAGCTCGGTCCAAGAAACAAAAGAAGGGCCCACTTCCTCCCAGACTGTCACCAAAGAGGCCGTCACCGAGCCAAGGGTCTCTGTTGAAGTGTGTCTGGATATATTTGTCAGGTTAGTTCTTTTGCTATTAGCTCTCGTTGGCATTCAGAACACATAGACGATGCAAAAATGTAGGTCAGACAGTGCGGCACGTCGTGGTCTTGAATGAATGATCATGAATATACTGCGAGTTTAAAGGGCACTGGTTTGTGTAAATGTCACAGTGTTGTTCAGTAAGATTTCAACGGTTTCACTGTTCTAAGGCATTTAAATCGGTGGGGGAGGGCGGTGTGTATATATACATTGTAAGGCATAATTCCGCGCTGTTTATTCAAAAGATATCGCCCCAACAGTGGCCTCTTTCCTCTTGGTTGCATACGGACAGATCTAGACAATGCCATTGTACCAGAACGCTGACATTAGCACAGCGCTGTAATTATACTGGATGGACAGGAAGAGATTTGATGTTGTATGGTGCCCCCCTCCCATATTACGTAGGCCCGGCACGACATTTGATCTGCTTCACTTCCAGACGTTGTTCTACCCCTGGACCTCTCCTTACATTTCTTACATACCGACCGGAAGGCTAGCGGCATAAGGAGTTTTATACGTTACCGTCTGTTGACTTATTGTTGACAATTTAAAAACTTAAACTTTGAAAAATGATGAAACTTAAAATGTAAACCATATTTTTCCCAGCACAATTATAAATCGCCATCCACAAAACTTAAATACAGTTCGTTAGAACGACAAAAATGTATTTACTACCAAAAATCAATGTTGTTAGATCTTCGGAACAGTGGACATATCAAAATTGTTTAAATCTCGGTGTGCAACTAGTAAGAACAGCCCCTTTCCCGATGAATTCCCTTCTGAATACTGATTATAAAATGGTCGACTAGACTATCGAAAATCTATTTCAAGACACCCAAGTTTTCCATAAATGAACGTACAATCATGACAATATGATTCAAAACGACATAGCTGATACTTAAATTTCTAAAATGGAATGTATTTTCCTGCATGCATATGTATTGACTATACATGTATGAGTCAGGCATGCCAAACAATATATTCGGCGTATCATTAAGAGAGCGTGGGCGGGTTAGCACATATCTGTCCCGTTGAATATGCTAGGCCAATATGTCTGCAGTGCAATCACTGACTATTCAGAGCTGCAGTTCAAGACAGGTACTCTCCAAGCAGAGGTTAGGTCCGGAGAATTTACGACGTATTTTTGCGGTATTTTATACGTCTTTCTTCTTGTGCGGTTTTTGTTAGGTCTTCCTTCTCTTAGGGGATAAGTCCAAAACGTGTATGTTTTTTGCACGTTTGTAAAAGATTTTGTTTGTTCCTTAACTGTGGCAGAACAAGAACAACAACAGGATCTAAAAAATGGTTCCCGAAAATCACAAATAGAACTTCCGTTATAATTTGTAGTTTTTGTTTTTCATTGTTGTTTATCTTTGCTGACCTTCAGTCGGTTATCCGATCATACTTTATTACTTATGATGAATTATGATAAATTTGTTATGGATACTTATAGATATCTGTTTCATCAACTGATGTTCACAGACATTGGCTGTTCATGCAACATACAGGGCTATAAACTATACATTTGTCTTATTATCAGAACAGTTGTTTGTATATATATATATATACACATATACAGCACTCTATCTAATCCATGTGAAAGGGAGCCTGATGCTTGAACAGTGTATGGCATGGGTGTGGTGTTTTAGCGGGATACATTGTAGATAAGGGACGAGCCAAGAGAGGCGATAAAGAGAGTGGGGTGGCATAGAAACGGGGCAATAGATAAAGAAATAAAGTGATGAAGAAAACGTACGTAAGCACACACAATACAAAGCAAATAAAAACAATGGGCTGAATTAGGAGTTAGCATGGAAAACAACAAACAAAGTATCAGATAGAGAAAAACTACGCGCACATTTTCCCTCAGCCCCCTCCCTACGATGTGATCTGACTCGTCCCCCCGTAAGATTACGTTTATTAGAAGCAGAAGTAAACATCTGGGAACGAAACAAATTTTGGCAACGAGAAGTGACCGAATTCCTGTTTTATGCAGTCCTTCAGGACACCGTGTTACGTGTTTACCCACATTTTGTTTTTCAACCATCTCATAGAGTTTTGTGGACGATATTGTGTCCTGCACAAAAACAAACGTCGAGATTTTGTTTGGAACGTCGCCAATATTCTGATAAAGCTTGACGCTCTGCTAGCTGTTAGCCTAGTTTAGCAGTGAGTCAATCCTGTCGCCAGGCACTACAGTAAGAGCACGTATCTAGGCCTTTCCAGACGCTATCTGTGTAAAGAACAAACAGGTCGGGCTGACATAGGGCAGATAAATTGTTTCTTTGGAAAGTTGTGGGGGCGGAGCGGGTGGGGGGCTGTCAAAGTTCTCTGATTTAGCTTCCGTAATGTGAACAAACACTTCCAACGCGTACGGTGGCACGGTTGCATTGAATAATTCGTAGTGATCGAATGTAGAAGCTATTAAAAAGCTTTGTACTAAAGCGCCCAGATGTATAAACAAGCCCATTGGGGTAATCAGCTCCTAAATCGGATAAAGTAGTTGTAGTTCTCCAACATTCCGCCAGGCGTCCTGTCTAACTCATGCGAGAAACTGTCTAGCAATGTGCGAAGTTATATGTATGCTTAGCAGCAAGCAGAAATGAAACAGGAATGCGTACTGTGACACATTTGGGCAACGTTTAGTTCCCAAATTTGCAAACTGCCCAACTATAGTGAGCATACATTCCAAAGTGAAGCCGGCGTCAGATTTAGACGTGGCACAGTTAAGAGTGCGTGCGATCTTTTATTGGCATCTTGGCTCTTCTCTCGACCTCTCCGACCTCTTCGAATTCGGTTCAACAAACTCCTTTATTTAGCTACTATACTCGGGCTGTTTGGATTATCTTGAAAAGCTGCTAGTGTGCAATACACATTGTAATCTTTGAAGCTTTTGTGTTGTAAGAATGCATGGTTTACTTGGTTAAAAATTTCTCCTACAAAAACAACAACGTTGACACCAAACACTGTTTCAAACTTACAAAGTACGTTAGATTTCGTTGCGAAAACGTTCACAAACACAAAGGTCTTACTTTTGCACACATACAATTCGTACGTTGAGATGCGGTAACAGAATGAAAAGCTGACGTAATGTCTGCGGTCTAGAACGAAAACAGAAAATCTTTAGGCACTAAATTTGGACAGAAAAGGCGACAACAGCTGCTGCCAAAGTTTCAAACAGCTGCTTCGAACATCTTCGTGATTTAACGTTACTTTGCTTTATCTGATCGTCTGCAATCCGTGTTACCTCGTGTGCTTATGTTTGAACGCTGGTCTTCAGCGATGACGATGCTTAAAGCTAGATAGAGTTGTGATACACATCTTGATAGAAGACATATACAGTGTTTTTGGCATACAACAGTTAAGATTAGAAGTAGAAAAGCATAAATGTATTCCAAAATGTGTTGCCGCGAGCATAACTTGACATATTAAGTGATACAAGGGGAAGCAAGAAATTCTTTTATCAGAACAGCACATATTAGTAACATTTAGAATCATATAGAATTTTGTGAACGTCTTAACCCTTATTTTTGTGTTGAAGAAAGTTGTATTTTTTTTCATCCCCGCAGGCAGTAGTTCATTTTCCAAGTAATAGCAGACCTTAGACTGCGAAGATGGTTGTTGTGGACCCAGCGTACGAGGGAGCCGGCCAGGCTGGTGGGATGGAAATATGGCGTGTGGAGGTTAGTACAGTTTCTTAGACTGATTCTTAAAAATAAATGGTACAATAAAGAAAGTTGTTGAAGTGTAAATCCGTTTTTTACGGTTTACATATATATATATATATATATATATTGCAAGCACCATATCATGAAACTTGCAAGCACCAGATCATTAAACTTCCATAAACAGAGATATCAAGCCGTAAGGGTTACACATTCTTCTTTGGTCTTAAAGATCATTGCATAAACGTCGTTTGACATAGTTTGTAAAGGTTGAAACACGTAAAACATTGTGATGAACGTTCAGTACCAGTAGACAAAAATACGCATACATACGTAGTACTAAATAGATGTTGCAACGATTGATTCTTGTTTTTGCAAAGGAATGCAACATGTCTAACTTTCATCAACGAAATGCAACATCGTTGTTTTACACAGAAAATGGAAATTGTGAAGCGCGATCCGGCTACACACGGGCAGTTTCACGAGGGAGACTCCTACATCATTCTGAAGGTGTGTGTGTGTGTGTGTGTGTGTGTGTGTGTGTGTGTGTGTGTGTGTGTGTGTGTCTGTGTGTGTGTGTATGTGTATGTGTATGTGTATGTGTATGTGTATTCATTTGAGTGTACGGAGTTGTCATATCTTACAATTTTTTTTGTTTTTATTTGTGTATCCGTGTCATTATCAAACATCCTGCAGTGTTCTCACCAGGATTTTTTCACAGCATAGGGGTCAGGTACAGAAGGCCAACTTAACGCGGTGCAAGTCACGCGTGGAGTGACCAGAGTAGGGAGTCCGTAAATTCATGACCCAATGAGACATTATTTCATGCATTTTGAGGGATAAATTTTGTGAAGTAGAGTTTTTCCTCTGTCACAGCCTCATTCTAAAGCCAAATATGAACTTTTTGTAAGATTTATGAAAGGTCACAAGGTTTGTCCCAGAAAGAAACACCCCTATGCTGGTTGAAACACAGCATAGGGGTCCAGATCACAGCATAGGGGGTCCAAATCACAGCATAGGGGGCCCCTATGCTGAAAAGGCCTGGCGAGAACACTGTCCTGTAAAGCTTTTCCCGATAGACCCGATAGGAGTCGTAATCTACTTATGTTTCAGACTACGGAATCGCCTGGAGGAGGCGGTCTGTCCTGGGATATCCACTTCTGGCTGGGGAAGGAGACCTCACAGGTGAGTATATACAGTCTGTGTGAATAGCATGGAGAATATATTGAGCAAATATAGAGAAAGATACAGCAACACATATTTTTGTATGCAATCAATTATTATATTGTCATCATTTGTTACTATTATTATCGTATGATTTGATATTATATTGTTATCCCTTATTACTACAGTTATGTTATAGATTATTACATTATTGTTATTTTGCTAACTGCGATGGACTCTGTAATCTCCATCATTTCGTTATCGAATTATGCTATGATTTGATCTATAATTTTTTCATATACAACCAGTTACTATTCTGTTAGTATTTTGTTAGTATTATCATTGTCTGATTTGTTATTGTTATTATTTACTACTATAATTATATTATGAATTGTTAGATTTATGTTATTTTTGTTAATTTAGATGGGGGAAGACCTTGTATAAGCCACTATGGCTTTTTTTCTTCCCCCAGCACATGTTTTTGTTTTGTTCTATTATGTAAAATTTATTTTAATATGTGCGAATAAACCAAACCAAACCAAACCAACACGGTTTTAGTGTCATACCTGAATGAGATCTCGACAAATGCTGTAAATGTTTGACTTTTTGGAAACATGTGCATGAGATTGTATTTCTGTTTAATTGATTGATTGATTGATTGATTGCTTGATTGATTGATTGATTGATTGATTGATTGATTGTTTGTTTGTTTTGTTAATGACTGATAAAACTTGGCTTTACATCTCATACAAGGATGAAGCTGGTGTGGCCGCCTACAAGACCGTGGAACTCGACGATGTTCTAGGAGGCACCCCCGTGCAGTACAGAGAGGTACTGCAGTCAACTGCCCACATAAAGAATTAATTTTAGCTATTCCTGAATGTTCTAAATATTCCTCAATATTTATATAATCTAGGTCAACGACTTTTCTTACTTCTTCGTTTTGTATTTCAGGTGCAAGACCATGAGTCCAAAAAGTTCCTGTCATACTTCAAGAAAGGCATTAAGTAAGTTGAAGATTATTTTTGAGGTTGAAAGAATTAAGATGTAAAAGTTGATACAATGGAGAGTTCACTGTTGCAAAGGCATGTTGAACACAGGAACAAAACTACAGAATCTGACATCTTCCACTGATTCAAGCTATTTTGACCAATTTTGCTGCCATATTGAATCCTTGCCACACTTTGGAATATTTGCCACCATTTTGAATATATTTGCATAATTAGGTACCTTCCTGGCGGCGTGGCGACGGGATTCCGCCATGTTGAGGAGGAAGAGTACGAGACACGCCTCCTACAGATCAAGGGTAAGAGGAACGTCAAGGTCAGGCAGGTAAGGTCATTTCTATTCACTATTTTTTGTCTAATTATAGCCAACCTCCTTACTTGTAGTCCTTACTGGTAACAGCAGAATCACATAAATTTCCAGTTTATTAGTTTAAAATGTTAACGTTACCACACTTCTAGAGCTCTATCGTGTCCACAGAAATACATAATTATTACTACACATGCACAATTATTACTACATGTACTCTTTTGGTCAGAGTAAAAGTCAATCAAGAAAAAAGACTAATTTTGTTCAGTGTTGAATCTGCTTGGTCCTCCTTGTCACCAATCCCAGGTTGGTCTGGAGAAAGCATCCCTGAACCTTGGAGATGTCTTCATTCTAGATGCAGGGATGGAGCTGATCTGTTGGAACGGGTCACAGAGCAACATGTTCGAAAGGCTCAAGGTAAGTAAAACCCAGTCAAATCTTGCTGCTAGAAACATTCTAAATGAGTAAAGAGATATGACCTTGATTTCCGAAAACACAAATTTAGAACGGAGTTTACAGTGCAGGTAATAAAAGAACTCTCTGGTAAATGAAAGTTTGTAGAAGCGGGACAATTGTGTAACATGGCAACGACATGGTTGGAATGTTTTTCATCAACTACAACGCATTCTTGTTTCAGGGCATGACGGTAGCCAAGAAGATCAGGGATGAGGAAAGAAGCGGCAAAGCCAAGGTCATCATCGTCGGTAAGATCAGACAATCAAACATCTTCCTCACCTAGAACAACGTTGTCTGTTTACTGAACCAAACATGAAATGATTTTTTCAGCCAAACTAATGAACAATAAAGAACAATTTATTTCGTCTCTTTTTGTGTGAAAAAGATAAGGATCACTGCGAGAGTGACAGCCACTTCTTTGAGCTGCTGGGCGCCGAGCCAGGAGACATCCCGGAGGAGGGGGCGGTGCCCTCCGAAGTCGATGCGGCGCACGAGAGGAATGCCGACCACGAAGTCAAACTCTACAAGTACGTACGAAATTAACATCACGTAAAGAAATTTTCAGATGGGAGTGTAAAGAAAATAACCAGGAGGATGCAGGCTTTAGATAAACTTTGTTTCTGAACGAACATCAAGTAAACTTTTAAACAGAAAACAAAATGACTGAATGAATGAATGAATGGTTTATTTGATCATTTTGAAAAAAAAAACACTAACTGTAATTTTTCTTCTGCATAGAGTGTCCGATGCCAGTGGGGACTTGGAGGTCACGGAAGTAGCTGGCAAACCTTTGAAGAAGGATCACTTGGATACAAATGTATGTAGTTCTCCATAGTGTTTTTCTACCACAAATCACAGGGCACCTTTGAATGTTGACCAGTGTATTATTATCAGGATGATATTTGCCTGTCCTAGAGATAGATTATCCCGAATCAATCATTAGGCTAACTTGATAACAGGGTTTTGAATTAGGTCCATGACTTTTTTTTGACAGGATTGCTTCATTCTTGACGGCGGACCAAGTGGAATCTTCGTGTGGACCGGCATCCACTGCAGTCCGGATGAGAAGAAAACTGCCATGAAGAAGGCTGTGGTAAGGGACCGTTTGTTTGTATATTTGTTCGTTTAACACCACAAATAATGATGTCTGGTTGTCTATGAGCATTTGTGGAGTCTTTTCTCTTCGTCGAAGGCTGCTATACTAAAAGTATTCGTTCTGTATTATCAAAGTAGAGGTTTCGGTCGGCGGACTAGTAGTGACCGCGATTTTGGAGTGAGCGAAACGTTAAAAATCGCGGTCACTCCTAGTCCCCCGACCGGAACCTCTGTTTGGAGAATATCCATTTCATTCTTTTCTCTGATACGATAATTTTTAATTCTGCAGGGCTTCTTGAGCCAGAAGGGCTATCCTAACTGGACACAAGTGACTCGTGTTGTGGAGAACGGAGAGACTCCTCTGTTCAAGCAGTATTTCTCCGAGTGGCCTGAAAGGTACGCCCAGGTCGGGCTGGGGAACGTGTATACCGTCGGAACCATTGCAAGTGAGTCACCTGTTTTTATCAACTTATTACAAATATAGGAATTTTAGAAAATATACTTAGATACTTAGGTCGACGCGTTTCACATTTAGATGTGTTTTGCACCTTTTTTATGTTTTAACATAGAATCGATGTTTAACACATTAGCTTAGATATTGTCGTTCCATTCTTCAAATTGGATGAGGGTCTTGTATTTAGTTATATTGAAAAGCTTTACGAATATTCATCTTTTTATTATTCACCGTACAGAGATCGATCCCAACGAGCCCTTTGACGCCAGTACCCTTCATGCCATTGCCGAGAAGGAAGCCGCCAGGATGCCTGATGACGCATCCGGTGACGTTAAGGTAACCACGTCATTTACGTCCTGTAAACATATGTTTTGGAACAATCCATTCTTAATACATTTGTACCTTATTTTTTCCCTTTATATTGCCCGTTATGTTGTTCACATTCGAATATATGCAGCATCGCGTAACGTTATATTATTAGAAGTGAAGTTACATTTAAATGAAAATAGAACAAAATTGAATGCTAAAATTCAGAAAACGTAAATTTTACTAGAATTAAACTGTTTTTGCGATCGAAATCTATATATGGCTACCAAGTATTGTCGATTTCTATGTGTTTCTTTAGCTTTAAAGAATGTTAAGAATGTAATCTTAATTGTTTAGATCTATCGGGTTGAGGATATGGACAAGGTGGAGATCGACGAGGCCCAGCATGGCATCTTCTTCGGCGGGGACAGCTACGTCATCCAGTACGACAACCCGGGGGCAAACGTCAAGATTGTGTACTTTTGGCAGGTATTCTGACTTCCAATTGTTCCCCTTCTAGTTTTTTTTTTAATTTGCTTTTGACTGAACATCTAGAACATATCACAACCAAGATTTTTTTTATGTTTTACAAATCATATGAGAAAACGTACTGAAGATACGATGAAATGTTAAAAGTGTTCATTAATTGTAGTGGCCTGGTCCCAGTCTCTAGGGGTCGGCTTATGAGTGTTTTACCGGGCCCAGTCTGCTTTATTGAACTGTTTCTGATAGCCTGTCTACTTAGCTGCCTTTCTACTTCCGCTGCCATCCTACTTCCGCTGGCCGTAAACCAACTCCGGAGCGGGCTAATCTGTCTGGGCGGGCGGGGGTCACTCCCAACGCCGTAGAGATATCGGGGAGCCACCGAGGGTATGGTTTCCAGGCTATAATTGTAGTGCAGGTGTTGCAATTGATGCTAATCTATTTTGTGTTTTCCTACTAGGGCTTGCGCAGCAGCACTGACGAGAAGGGAGCCTCCGCCCTGCTCGCCAAACAAGTCGATGAGGAAGAATTCGGTGGAAGCGCGACACAGGTAGACCCACGTTCGTCTGTCAAGCTTAGAGGAGCGTACTTGGGTTCAATGACAAAGCTGAATAATTACGGCATAACTGAATCGTTGAACCTCATCCCGAATGGGATCAATAAAATGTATAACCGTTATATGAACAAATACTTTTTTTTCTTTTTATGACGTAACATGTTCACATATTGGAAAATGTTGAATACTGGGAGACGATTCAGCATTGCATATGAGATGATTTTTTTAGTAATGTTCAACTTACAATCTTTTACAGATCCGTGTTGTGCAAGGCAAGGAACCGGAGCACTTCCTTCGCATCTTTAAGGGGAAGATGATCACATTCTCGGTATGTATTACTCAAGCAAGCAGTCAAGTGCTTCACTCACTCACCCAACTTGGATAACATTTGTGCGGTTGAATAATTCTGCAAATAACCCGTCGCTCGCGAATGAAGAGAAGAAATACTGCTTTTGTATAACTGCGTTTTGGATGTATGCATAAACGATAATACGTGCCTAAATGTCACAAGTGTCGATGATTTGTTGATGTCCAGGGCGGGAAAGGCAGCGGCTTCAAAAACCTCCGTGAGCACGACTCGTACGACGCTGACGGCACCCGCCTGTTCCAGATCAAGGGCACATCGGAGGTCAACACTCGGGCAGTGCAGGTGCGTACTCGTGATACTGATGACGTCATAAGACAAATGCAAACGTAAGATAAAAGATTCTGAAAAATGATTGAACTTTCTACCAACACAAAAATTTCCACTGGTGTTCCTCAGGACAACTGAAGACCCGGCTGGTCAGCACACGTCACTTCCCGAAAGTGTGACGTGAGCACCGGGTCAAAGGTAGTTGGAAGTCGGCACCGGCCCCCGCCTCTGAAAATAACCTAACCATAAAATACTAGTTTTCTAGATTTTTGAAGTTGTTGTTGTCATGATTTATTGTCTTTTGTCACAAATGAGTGGTGTTAAGTATCAATATCATCTACCAACTTTGCTAAGTTTTCAGTGTTAGTTTTGGTGATCATGATGTCTGAAACTATACTTGTATTTGTATTTTTAGGTTGCAGAGGAAGCAGCTGCTCTGAACTCAAGCGACGTCTTCGTACTTGAGACGCCTGGAAACACATATCTGTGGTTTGGAAAGGTAGATGTTAAAACACACAGCGTTGTCATGAAAGAAATTAAAACTATTTGTGTAATAATTGTGTAGTTGTTTTTTCTCAATTATTACGCGAAACAATAGAATGTTCCACAAAGATGAAAAAAGGAAATTGTAGAATTGACGATTTTAAGTTTAACGATGAAACAATCGTTTTCTCTTTTCCTGATATTGAACACAATGCTTTACTCTTCACTGGTATTTTCCGATCTCTTTTCATTCCAACCAATGTCTTTATTTTATTTGCTGCATTGCTCAACATGTTGGTGTTGCTCTTCCCTGTGTTGCTGTCTTATGCTCTGTGCTGTGACCTATCCTGCAATCTGTTGCGTCCTGTCCACTGCTTCTAGGGTAGTCTTCCAATCGAGCAACAGTTCGCAAAGAACATCGCTTCCATTGTATCACCGGGAAGGTATCTGTCTCTGCTTTCTTTCTTTCTTGTTCTCTTTAAGTATCATTTGTTACTGAGCTGGAGTTCATTTTTCTACAGTATTCGATCGAGTTGGAACAAGATTTCTGCCGAGCCGTTACAGGGTTTGTTTCGCCTGACAGGTAAATATGATGTTAGGGGTTCATACGTGAAAAAGTGTAAAGGATTGCGTCGAGGGAATTTGAAAGAAAAGGCACGGATAACCGACTTCCCCTCATTGATCGATTGTATATATATGGCGTACCTAGATCGCGCTTATATCGGCCCATCCAACACCCGGACAGCTGAGTTTGCGTAACACAGATCTAGACTATGGCGTGCTGGCCTGCGATTCGTACTGCGAGCTGTAACCAGCCAATCACGTCGCCGCCTACGACCAAGAGGCAACATGATTGGCTGGTAACTTCCCTTCCAACAACAGGAGGGGAGTATCTGATTGGGCAGTGCTAACGCAGCGGAAGGACGGATCGCATGCCGTTACGCCAGGGTCATTGCTTGACATATGTACAAGCGGCAGTCCTGGCATGAGAGGATGCTAGCCGATAAAAACACAGACGATTTCTTGCTGTCTTCCGTTCGTAGCAACTGATATGTGCAATGTATGAAATGCCAATGTCTTGACACTCGCATTACCAAGAAATCCGTTTTTTACAATCCGTTTCGTAATGGTAATACGGAATGGGTTGTAAAAACTGATTTCTTAGTAACCCGAGTGCCTGCAGAAAGAAATACGTTGGTCTCCCACAGCTACATGTACAAGTAGAGGTTCTCAAGGAACCCAATTGCAAAGTAAAACCTGTATGATTCAGATTCAAGCTTCAGAAGCAGGTGAATAATGGGACGTGGGTGCGGGGACGTGGAAGATGGACACAGGAGAGGCAAAAACCAAAGCTTCGGTGAATCGATCAGACAGGACGTACTAATTGAAAAAAAGATAGATAACTTTATTGCAAGTACATGCCCGATAATTGCAAAAGTTTGAAAGTAATCAGGAAACTTTTCAACTGATCTGCACGAGGTGTGTTAAATACCATAGTTGAGCACAGTTGTCATAAGTGTCCCTCAGCATAAATTTATCATAGATTAGAATGTCAAGTTAAACCATTCCTTTGACTATCCGGATTGAATCCTTCTACTCCCATGTAGCATAACGTCATAACGTTTTACTTATTCATAAACAATTTAGAATACTTCAGTTTCCTAGAGCAAATACAAAATATCATCTTGTATAGTTATATTTCTTAATACTTTGTGTGAACACTGACCTTTGTTGACTCAAACAATTTTTCATTTTTTTTCTGTGATTTGTTTCGAATTGTGATTTATGTGATTGTATGCTGTTCTTTAAAATGTAAATTTCGCAAAATAACGATGTTTCAAAAAATGTTTTATTAGTGAGCCAGTAGAGGTGGCTGAAGGCAGTGAACCTGATGAGTTCTGGGAAGCCCTCGGAGGGAAGGGAGAGTACGGGTCGGACCGTATGCTGGCGGTAAGTGTTGTAAACACACATTTATCATATTCGAATCTGATTCACCATTGCTGCTCGATAAAGGCTGATAAATGTTCACCATATTAGCGACATGAGGTATATCAAGTATGTATTTTAGTCTTGCGTTTTGTGTTCGCCTTTTCAATGTGCTTTGTGAAAGTTTGTATTGAAATTTGAATATTGTTCAGTTACCAGGGCTAACCCTTTGTAATGGCCTTCGGCAAGTTGGGTAGCCCTGGCTGTATATTTCTACAGCCAAATAGATAATTCCAATCAATTTAAATCAAGTATAAAAACTGTCTCACGTATCGTATTGTACTTTCCAAGCAGATGTTAGATTTTTGGGTATTTTTTCAGGTTATTAACCTCTTATGTCTTCGTTAACGATGGATGAAGTAAGCAATGTTAATATGCCATAATCTGATATTTTTATTTATTTATTTATCTATTTATTTATTTATTTATTAATTTACTTCTTTTACGTCTTCTACAGGGTGTTATTTCGAAACCATCAAGGCTCTTCCAGTGTTCCAATGCTTCTGGACGCTTCCTAGTTGAAGAGATTGTCGACTTTGCTCAAGATGTAAGTACTTGCTATCCAAATAAATAGCAACTTTAAACATGTACTTGACCATAATAGTTTTATTTGCAAGTTCTTGCCCGATGGCTAATTGCAATATTAAACAATGCATTTGTATAGATAAGGTTTTATATATTATACCTAAATGTTCAATTTAAAGTTCGATTTGTGTTCCATTGTAGGACCTTGCACCGGATGACGTCATGCTGCTGGACGCGTTTGACACGGTAAGATCAGCGTAGTAAGCAAAGGAAAACACAGAGTATCCTTTCGCAAACTGTAGCAGCTGTTGCATGTTTAGTAGGTATAAAGAGAAGGCAACAAAAAAACACAGCATACCTTTACGGGCTGTAGTAACTGTGGTAGATTATACAGATAATGCATAAGAAAATACACCATCCCATTCCGGGCTGCTTTAGCTAGAGTAAGTGTACTTACATACACCGAGAAGAGCAAAGGAAAATGCATCATTCCGTATTGTGAGCTGTAGTAGTTTAGTAGCATATATACTGAATGGGCGTATGCTGTATACTAACATCGACTGGGTGCCATTCTGGTTACCAAGGAGGTTGTTGGTACTGATGTAAAACTAACCTAAATGGTACGTGCATCCAGGTTACTAATACCTTTTTGTCACAATTTATTAGATCTTCCTGTGGATCGGTAGTGGAGCAAACGACACCGAGAGGGAAAGGTCACTACAGACGGCTGGGGTAAGTCGAAAGCATGACACGAAATCTACAAAATTACCGAAGTCAACCAGCGTACGAAACATTTTCTTATCAAACGTATTGTTTACGGCTCTAAATGAGCGAATGCAATATACATACGACTTCGGTATGACACTATGTTTATCATCTATGTTTTGGCGACGCCTCAGGGCCGGAGTCGTTAGTATAGTACTGGGATCGAGTATTTTTATCCAACTCATGAACGTAACTTATCACTGTGAATTTTGAACTGTATCTTAACCCTCAAACCACCGTAGCTTTTTTACGACTAATCTTACCGTATGGGGTCAAAACTGACCCCACAATGTTTTTTTTACAAATATAGCTTTATAGGTGACTATTTTTGTGGTTTGTATATATGTATAGTTTAAGTAATCTATAAGGGACAGTTTGACATGATTAGTTGTGAATAATTTCTGCTCATTATCATAATTTATGCAAAAATAGGGAACATCGTCTTTTGCAACTTACGCCATTCAGACAAGCAGGCTCTTTTGAGGCCTGCGCCAACATTTGATGTCATATAGCATCTGAAATCCTTACGCTAGAACAACCAAACTTGGTCACCTTTGCTAAAATTTCGTTGGCAACAATTTTGATTTAATGAAATATCTAATCAATGTTTTCATGTTGCTATCGCAACCGGTTTCTTAGAGCCATATTTGGAAAAAGTCGCTGATTTTAGATTTTACAATGTAATTCTAGGGCTGTCTTTTTAAACTGCACTTATTTTCTTACATCAATATCAACCAATTCAATTCACTATCACTTTTATGATTTAATATTCATAATTTATGCATATTTGATTACGTCATCGGTCAAAATCTAAGATGGCAGACGATATAATTAGATTATCTATAACCGGCTATTTCAACCCCAAATTTCATCATTACCATGTTTATTCAAACAGAAGCAATATTAATATAAACGTTTTGGTCCATTTTTATTGTGTTATTAGGTTATGTGATGGAAAAATGGATTTAAGATAATTCAAGATGGCGGAACCAAGATGGCGGATTTCGCTAGTGTAACTTGATATGAATATAATTTTTATGACGTCATTTTGACGTCGTTCCTGTTGCCATCTACAAATAACGTCTTTGGATATATTATGATTTATCATACGTAATTTCTATTTAAGTTTTATCGTGTACCTTTGAATTATATGGAAATACCCAATTTGTTGGTTTTCGTCAATAAAATCACATAAATGACGTCATAATACGTCGCAACGTCATTAATTTTTACGTTCATTTAAAAAATTTGTTATTTTCACGTTTCTACAAAATTGTAATTTGTAACTATGATCATTAAAACCCTTATCATACATGTTACTAGATGACAAGTGTCAAACGATAGGGAATATGAGTGCAGAATTTGCTGGGGTCAGTTTTGACCCCACTGGACCATGCGTAAACTTTCTAAGATAACTTAATCAACAATGAGCCAATCTCGGTAAAAACTTGTGAGAAGTTATAAGACATATATACAAACAAACTCATAGAAGGAATTTTGTTTTCGACTCAAAATGTCAAAATGGCACATGTTGATGTACGCCTGGGGTCAGTTTTGACCCCATACGGTGGTTTGAGGGTTTTAATGAGCATTACTGTTTCCTATTCTGCACTAGACTGACGGACAACATCAGAACAAATCCACTTTAACATTAAATCGTATATAAGAACTGATCTAAACTCAGCTGCCTTGGCTGACCTAGTGTAAGGAATTCTCTCATTGTCAATAAATACAAATAAGATACACAGATAATGCCTGTATTTGTTCTAATCCAAACAACTGTTCCCTGTGTGTTGAGCAGGAGTACGTTGAGACTGACCCCACCAACCGCACCGCTGATGACGTAGTCACCATCCAGGTCAAGCAGGGTTCCGAGCCGCCCAACTTCACTGCGCACTTCCTCGGCTTCGACCCTGGCATGTGGGAGGTAATGCAAGCATTATGAACGATAATCGCTAGGGGGCCCATACACTCGATTTGCCAACACCTCCCTACACACAAAATGTCATGTAGATCCATTCAGAACTTCGCATAGAAACCACAAAGCAAGTGGGTCGAAGGCTTCAACCCCTTTGACGAAAGTAATAAAATTCATTACAGATGCGAAGCAAAAGAATATATTCTTGTCAAAATCTGGATACATAATACCAAAGTAAACTGTCTATAAAATTATGCAAGAGTGTGTCGGCATGTTCATCGGACATTAAGAATGCCTTTAGATATCAACATGATTTTCAAATTTCTGGTTTGTAGGCCCAGCAATTCATCTTGAGGAAAATGTAATCGCTTCACTTCGTCCATTCTAAGGCACTGTTTTATATCTCTCTATTATAGGCCACAAACTTCGACTCCATGAGAGCTGAGATTGAGGTACGTTGTTTATAACATATTGTTCTTATTTTGACATGCCTCAATTGTATTTCAGTCTCTCTCCACACTTTTTTGTTTGTACGTATGGATGTTGATAACTTTGCAATCTTTTGCTTTCAAATGTGCTGCTAGTTACTGTTTTAAAACGTTTTGCAGATAACATAGTAAAGACTGGCAAAGTAGCGTCAACAATTTAATTTGCATGGTTTAGTAGAAGGAAATAGCAATTTATCAACATCTCTATCATATTACTACATACTAGTTCACTGCGCCCTAGTCGCATGATTACAGCAGTACTTTTTAGAATAGTTGCAACGAAATAATTCGATTTTGCTTAGTCTTGATTGGTCAGTAATACTAGTGCATGCTAGACATTTTATAGTAGTAACAAATATAGTCCTCGCACGTAATGCATTCACTAATTATGCACTGAACACTCTATTCATAAGCTTGCTGGATAACTTAATTGTTTGGGTGCCTATTTTTCCATTTATGCTGCCATGTTTCTGTACTTTGTCACTGCTTCCATTGCAGTAAGCCCCCACCCTCACCGCCTTCTGTGCCGCCTCCATTGCATTGTTCGGTGGGTGTTTTGCTTGCTGCATGACATTCCCTTGAATGTTCCGGATGTCTGTTCCTTGTGGTATAAGAATATGCCCCCCACCCCACTCCCAACGCTGTCTGTAAATAATGTAATTATTTGTTCAGTAGGAGAACTAGTCCATGCAAGGTGCCAAGACTTGTATTGCCCCAAGGTACAATACCTTTTACGTGTTTGATGTGAATACATTATATATAACAACCTCACCGTAAGGGTCTTATGAGGGCTATTCAATAAAGCAATACAAATTTGTTATTCTTCAAAGGTAAAATACTTGAAGGAAACAGCAAAAACGGTTGCTTTCAGTAAAGAGAAACTGACAACAGCTCAGTGCTGCAAATTACCACGTAACCTATAGTCTATAGTCTATAGAGATATGTCAGGCAAAATATTTAATATCGCACTGCCCTTGTATTTGTTTTATGTACAACCAGGTGATTTCACTTGAGGTATGATTTAGATGTGTTCTTCCTGTTTGACTCTTGAGTGAAGATCTGTTATCATTGTCGATACTCACCATAATAATTGTAACATGCCATTTATTATATATGGTTACTGTTGTATATCACTTCGTTTTTATTTGCTGATGTGACAAATATTTTGTCATTTATGATCTAACAGGGTAGCAACCCAGAGGAATAGGCCAGGAGACAAGCCTATGCTGCAAGGAACTTATATGGGTGCAGACTTAGATGCTTTATTGGTTACACTGAAGTCGGCTGTGTATACGAGTATTAGTTGTTGTTGCATGCTATGCTTAGTTGAAAGCATATTGCCACGTAACGTGATATCATTCCTTATATAGTCATACTCCAAAATATGCTGTTGCAGATTTAAGATACCCCAAAATGCTATAATTGTGTTTATTTTAGCACATATATGACTTAGACGTATAGTGAGCACTTATGTATTTATTCTTTCTCTTTGTTATCAGCCGATTGTCGAGACAATAAGCCGTTTCACAGTTCTTAGTGCGCATGTGTAGTGATGCATTGTGGCCCAAGGTCAAAGTTCAAGGCCTCTGGCTTGTGCGTATAAGTCCGCCAGGGGTCTTAAACTTTGGCCTTAGACCACAATGCATCACAACGTTACATAAGCACTCAGAACTGTGAAATGACTTATTAGTTCAAGTTATGGAAACATTTAGTTCTAGTGAAGACATGTATTGGGACTGTAAGGTTTTGATGGAACTAGAAAGCTTCTGGAGACAAGGCAAAGTCCTGATGAATAGTAATATGTACGTGATGAGATGTAGCAAATATACTTTATACCGCCATGACATGGAAACATTTAGGTTTTTCAGTATAATGTAGGCAAAGGTGTTGCAGATTAAAGGAAAAAAAGCGTTTGGATTATTTGTCTGCCTTTGTTTATTAGTTCACCACCAGAAAACATTTGGGTGAATGCTACAAAGTATATTCTATACATTACCTATTACCCATGAGTTCATTATTGAACTTCAAACATCGTCTTGTCAGAAGCAGTCGTTAAGAATATGCTGGTATTCAAAATGATTTTTATGTGTAACGTATATCCCACATGTGTGTTTGTCCGGAAATAGCCTGTCTCTACTGGAAGACTTCCCATTCAGAATGCATCAATCATTGGTCAGGCCAGGATGTATTTTTGTCGTCCACGCCCAAAATATCAGCCGTGTCTCACATACTAGAGCGGCGCTTGGTTCAAGCGAGAGGAGGCGTTGTAGGTTAAGTCTACCACAGTGGTATGTGGGCGCATGGCCTACCCTTCACGAACTTGTGGCGACTGGTTAGGCTAGCAGACACGGGATCAAGGGTCAGGGGGTTCGATTCCTGACTAGACGTTGTGTCCTTGGGAAAGACACTGTGCATGATTTTCCATACTTCACTCATAAATGGGTAACTGGCTTCAACGAATTTGGGTAGTGAAAAGGTTTAGATAATGGAAGGAGAAGGATGGGTACCATCTTTCAGATGCATTCAGGGGACCTTTACCACTTTGTTGGATAGTTGGCTGAAAATTACGTTCCCTTCCTTTAGATTATAGCAAAAACATAATAGTCTGTGAAATTCTGAAACTCAATGCCGCTATAAAATCGCCCGTGTTTGTCCTTTTGATAATATGTTCTGAAAGGACAATACTGAATGTTCGTATGTGGTACCTGATACTACTAAGTTTACATATTGTTCAATTGCAGTAGGTGTTTGCTAAAGAGATATCTTACATAACTAGACTAAAACTGTTACAGTACCGTTTTTTGATAGTAGTGCCATCACCACGTGCATGTGGGGTCACAGTTACACATAGGGATGCATCAAAAATAGACACAGACATGTATTTTTATGACCACGACATTTCATGATAAATTTGTTTTACACTGCCCGTCTGACAGGATACGAAAAGTCTTTTGCAGTAGCTATACATATTCTCTCTCTTTCTATCTCTGTATATATACATACACTCTCTACTTGCTTGTCCTTATAGGCTAGATCTTTATCGCAAACCAACGGTCTAATTTAAGTCCTTCAGCTTTTTCATGGACAGTCAAATCGTTACACTCATTCTTCGCCATAAATATGATCGAACCAAGCATCAAGTAAATTACCAAAGAACTAAAACAATCAAAATCTTATCCAATCAGCAGCGAATATTTGCATCAATGACCCAGGTGTTCAAATTATTTTCCGTCAACGTATCAGTAAATGAAAACCTGTACAGTCCTTACCTCTTAATTCATTGTCCAAGAGAAAGAAAAATTTGAATTCAGCAATTTAAGTCTACTAGTACTAAAAAGTGGTGTACATGTATTTCTGCTTAACATATAGTTATATTGTTCATTGCTGGCGTATACAGTTCTCAATGTCAACTGCTTTCCATACATATATATATGCTGCTTCCATAGTATAAGTTTCACGTAAAAAAAGATGGTCAAGTCATCGTCAATAAAATCCGGGAATCAAAAATCTACTCAGAAAACCGTGACGTCAAATGGGCTTCCTGGAATATGTTCAAAATCTACTCAGAAAACTGAGACGTCAAATGGGCTTCCTGGAATATGTTCGTCTCCCCACAGTACTGCCAGGGAGTGTGGGCCCTTCTCGCTGGCCTTGAAGGACACCACGTACTTGTTGTCGCCGATGTGCTTGACGTCCAGCTCCTCACACGGTGTTGTGGGACCCAGCATACCCACCACAAGTGCGCTCTTTCCTGGATTCACATAGTGACATGGTCAAAGTTATGTTTTGGGTAGCATTTGTATGTTTGTGGTTGAATAGCATAAATCGAGAAGCTGTGGTGCATTACTATGAAATGTGGCATGTGATTATCTATATCCTAACCTATTGATGAAGTTAGATTACATCTTACTCTAGAAAACTGTCCTGTTTTTGTATGTCATGTTTTGGACATGATACAATGACGATTGTTGGCTGGAAGATAAGGCTTTGTGCTCGGAAAGAAGTGACACAAGTTTGGGTCTCTTAGCAACTTTCTTTAGAACTACAGGGGTGTTTTCGTTGCAGACATTTCATAGAGACTAAATTTTTGTCACATACTCAGCGTAATTAGGTTTCGATATAAATCTAGTTTTGTAGTTTGATGAAAAGCTCGAGAGGCATACAAAGCATCAACATTACAAGGACAACGAAATACGTAATCATGAATGTCCACTGAAACTATTGAATCCTTTTCATCTTACCATCAATGACATTGGCATTGCTTATTGAACTAAATCTTAGCTTTACGTTTTAGTGAGTAACAAGATGTCTGCCAGTTACCAAACAAGGCTAGTTGAAAGTTTGAAAAATAATCCAACGGAAACTGATCATGTGTCCATACCTGCTCTGCTACAGTCCACACTGAATGTGCTGAGTTCTCCCAGATACGCCTGCTTCAAGCACGCGCCCTCGGCCCTCACCATGGTCACGGTACTGTTACTAGACGGCGTCAGGAACAGGCTTCCGCCCGCTGAGGACATAATCTTTGACATTTTGGAGAAGCCCTCCGAGCCAAAGGGCTGTCCAAAACCTGAGGAAGATATGAGTAGAAGGCAAGGAAGAGGAGCGGTGTTAAAGGAGGCAGTTGAGTAGAGGTATTGTCAGTATTTGTTAGAGTGGAGACAGACTGAAATGTATAGTGTTTAAGTTTTATAGTCCTTACTTTAAAGTATTATTAGAATCAACCATAAGTCATTACCTCCAAAACAGCACATATGTTTTAGGAGGTCTATTTGGCTATGGCAATAACAACTAAAACGAAAGCTTATAAAATTTAAACCGAAATAGATATACACTCGCGTTTTTAAAGGCCAAGTAGGAAAGGATATTCGGTACGCCAATTGTAGTGCTTGTAGATATCGTAGAGCCATGCTGACACGATGTTAATTAGTAATATATGCACCCCTACCTTTCAACGCAAACCTTGCCAATTCGTCATAGATTATTACGTACGCACTTCAACGATCACGATATTCATATTGAATCATATCCAGCCACTTGGCAAGGAAAAAGAAATTAATTTTTGCCAATAACTCTCATTCTTCATGTTGCCAACGTATATTCGTCAGAAGTATTTTTCCTAATAACAGATCGTTGATATGTTTTATTCTCATTCCTGGACGTGCAGTGACATGGAACAAATGTTCAAATGTACATAGCTTCATCGATGTTTGTGAATCATAGGAATATAGGGCTCTTATGTCATGTTGTCAGAGATGAGAGGGGATGTATCCTCAGTCAGGTTTGGGACCGCATCCTTGCCGCAACGCCATCATGCGGCTAGGAGCAGGAAGTCAACGCAGCCCATAATAACACTAGCTGGGGAATTTCATTAATAAACGCAATTTACTCAGAGCTGTGATATAAGAACCCTATATTCCAAGCCATGTGCATGTCTTGTGTTAGTTTACGTATGTCACCCTGTTTGAGAAGTGTTTTGTGAGTTTGGTTCGATAGAAACAGAGGTGATTCTCTTCTCGAGTTGTGTTTTCGTGCTGGGTTTAGAAATAACAGGAACCAAATAGAAACATACCCTTGGATAAGCTAGGGAAGTCGTCGGAGAATCCTTGGCTTAAAGCTGCAAAAATAGTTATGAAGTCGTTATGTCAGTTCGTTTGTCACTGAAGCCCGTCATTGCCACTTTGAAATGTGTATATTGAAGCAAAGTACAAATAAAGCATTATTTTTCAACACAATGTAGTCGTACCAATTTTGAAATTATCAAAAAAATTAATCAACTTGTATTTACAAACATAAACTGGCACATCATCAGTGAGAATCTGTAGCATGTTCTGCTCGGTATGTGTCGTTCTACTTCTGTTGCTCAGTCTGATATTTCGACATACCGTTCACTGTTTGCTGTTGTGTCCTTACTTTTGTCATGCTGTAGCCTGGAAGCCAGACTGATAAGAAGGCAAGCTTAATGTCTTCGTCACTAGGGCAAACATTCCCCAGTGAAATGGACGCGGACTGAGCAAAATTTTCCGCAGGTATGTTGGCCGCGGAGCCGAGGAGCTCGCCTGTATAGGCCCTGGAAACAGTCTGGATTCCAGGTCAACGATTACACTGTTATCATTGATAAACATCATCATATAATTTGCTTAGTTAGGGTCATTTTCAATAGTTCTAGACGTCTGTCTACCATTTTTCAGACAAGATATGTGGATGACAGGCATGACTATAACTTTCGTACCTCCGAAACTGCCGGATGAAAAACTGGAGGACTGGACATTATAAGATCCTCGCATCTTCGTGGACCCTGTCTCCTTGACGTAAGACTCAGAAGACGAACTGTACACATGGCTCTCACTGCTCTGAGTCACGCCCTGTCCCGGTCTGAAATGTAATGTATGATATTAGAAAAACATTAACATATCAAAATTGTGTGTTGACAAATGAAATGTTGCTGAGGTGCATAAAGACATCTAACGATATGCCAAATTCATTTGTCCGTGAAAAACTTGTAGAATAATGTTTTAAACAAAGGTCCAAAAGAGAGAGATTCCCGGTCTAGTCAAACTGTGTAACGTTTAGCATTGCACGTAATTTCGAATCCATCATAACAACAACTGTCTAATCATATTCATGCCGGACTAAGCCGGATCCTTACATCTGCTTGGAGACTAATGATGTTACACTTCCTTCGTTGCTACTGTCGTTACGTGATGCACTTACACTGTACTGTTCAAAGGTATGTAAAACAGTTTTTGCACAGATTAAGTAGAAAGGTTACATTGACCAGCTCTGTGACCCTTCATGTGGCGTTGTGCACTCTATGGTCACCACTGCTTGACCTCTCACCATTGGGTGACTGATCTGTTTACTATTGCCTGTACCAGATAGGAGTTGTTTGCTTCCTAATGTAGCAAATGGGGGCAACAGTCCTATTTTTGGACGTCCTCATATCTCTGTAAGTGTAATAGAGCTCGCACCCTTGTTAATGCGGATAGTACATGCCACTTTAATCGTAGAAAACAACCTAATAGCTATTAGGTTAGAATTGTGTAGAAATAATTGGCAATCGTTGTGCTGTCGATTGTTGCATGTTGATGACTTTGGTGAGACGGGAGAATTTAAAAAAAGTTCCATCCCGTTTGCATTACTGTACATATATCATATAATGGTGCCATTTTACAGTTAGACGCGTTTCATGTACTAGTATATCTTTAAGATATAAAACCTTAACCTGAAACTGGAAGTAAACGATTACTTGTTGTGTTTTCTGGCTGTTGCAGAATTCATTTGTTGTCCTGTATATAATCTAGATATGTTACTTTTAGAAATAAACTAACATGTACAGGTATACCATTTAGGAAGAGATGCAATGCTGATAAGAAGTGTCCCGAATGCTATGTCTCGTGCATTTTTCTCAGTTGCTACTTAAAGACACTTGCTTCTAGCAGCTTGCTCGCACATTCCAAGACGATAAGAACATCGCACGGAGTCCATTCGTCGGATAGTCCAGAAGCCAGACGCGACACAGATGGTAGAAAAACGTGATATCTACCCTGGTTATCCTACTTTTCATTATTGAAATACGTGTGGTAGAATTTCTTGGAAGTCTCACGTTTGACTATAACTCATTGTTATCATAAAATTAATGCATACATAAAAATAATTAGTCGAGATTATTATGTGACATATATCAAAGTATCCCGTCTGGGCATAGGGCGAGGTGTTTGAAATTATGATATCTATAGAGAGCTACCACTTGTTTACTGGTAGATAACACCGTATTGTCCATATTGAATATTTTGAAACTACGCGTACGCCTACACACACCCGCATGGCTTTCATGGTTCATAGGGATAATCTACCACACCTTTGAATTCCGGACCACCAGTACCGTCACCACAATATTCTTATCTTATCTATTGCCTGAGAGAATTTTACCAAAGGCTGGGGATATATCGGATATTTATCTATTAGCTTCTGTTATTGAAACTCAACGTCACAGTTAATATCAAGACATTGATAGCAAATGAAGAATGAAATATCATATATACTGGTTTGACTTGGTTGACTGGAACGATAATGTGTGCTATATGGCTGTAAGGAGAAGTGTAAATGATTAATAAGCAGACATATAACTGTCAAGTCGCGTCTATTTAAGTACAGGGGACGTTTATAGCCATCTGACTCCCAAAATTGACCCCTGGTGTCAACATTCGCCGCGGGGAGGGCGCCAACATTGCGCCATATTTAGCGATACCAGGCGACGTACCGCAAATTTCTGTCATTGGCAGGGGGACGTTCTCTCGTCTTAAATGACCTTGTATCACGATGTTACATCTTCGAGCTGTTACTCAGAAATGTCCCTGCTTAAAGTAGCCTCACGGGCTGGACTACAGCCATACGCATTACGTCAACTAAATTTTTAGAATTTACTGTTACTAAGTAGGGTAATAACATTTGCTGAAATTATAATTCAGGACGAAATCTACACAACGATTCACTCGTGTAAAAGAACTACTAGCTAAGTCTAACTAGTGGCAAACCTGTGTGCATCCTTTGGCGGAAGAAACGTCTTGTACAGCGTAGACTGGTATTTTGACATCTTCTCTGCGACTTGAAAGTCCAGTAACTAAACGCTCTACGGTATTCAAAACGCCACCCCATAATGGTCGAGAGGATATGGACAAAAAGAGCAACTCACCTTCCACCACCGGAGCTTGTTTTGTACGACGTAATCTGTACTTGGCGGCCCGACATATTTTCCTCTCTTTAAGGATGCCTTCGAGCGATGTTATTCCAAATCGGTGGTCCTGTTTTCCTTTAGGAAAGTTGCTTGGCGATAACGAGACCCGTAGCGTGGTACAACTCTTGTCTGAGCGAACGCTCTCTACAGTATTTATCCAAGCGTAGCCACCTACATAAGCGGGCGAACTGCAAACGTTAAAGGAATGGTGAGTAAGAGCGATAACTTTGGCACGGGGACACACGAATGCCGACCCGCCCTTGGAAATGACGGAAACGGCTTGTTCTGAAGGCTACGATTGGTCGGACGCAGGAGGCGCACCCTGGACCAAAATACACGAGGGCAGACAGAGATCGACTTTCCCACACTAATTTGGATTAATGGAATTGTTATATACGTATCTAACGAGCTCGCTACGCAGGCGATGACGTCTAAACTATGTAAAGGTTTGGATCTGCCTATAGCCTAGATATTTACCGTCCCCAAGGGCACTATCCACACTAATAAGGATGACAGCTGCGTATCGTTATCTGCTTAATACCACATGTCCCAAGAGGCTGCTGGCTATATGACCGAGGCTATATCTGGTACGGCATATGGGCGAGTGGTTTTGGCATAAGGAAAGCAACATTTTACAAGTGCCTTTGCGATAAGTGGTGGAAGATTTAGTGTACATTTGCTAGGCCGGAATTACATTCTGACATCAATATTGACGTTAGTCTGGCAAATTACAAATAAACATGCGTCATGTTTTGTTAAAGGGTCAACGTTCTAATCAATCCATAGCTGATACGTATGCTTAAAACGTCTTGTTCTAACATTTTATTTGTTTGGTTAATACTTGGGTAGCTTCATGAACACATAACCATCAACTAATTAACTTTAGACTACAGCTTCCATGTTGAGATTTACGTCGTAGTTGCAGTACCGTTCTCTCCCGCATGGCACCTCTCTTGATTAATATGTCTCTTCCTTTTAGGCCACTGACGGAAATTTGTATTTGGCATCTCCGTGACACAAGCAGAACATGCTAAACAATGAATCATCTACCATCATTATTTCATCTGGAGAAATGTTCTAGGTATGACCGTATGTCCTTGCAATATAATTTTGTGGTTTGGCGTCCGGATGTTTATTATCTTCGCCCAGGAACTCGGAGTAGATTATGTTTTCGGTTGAGCCAGCTGTTGTGTGGGTCTGTATGTATGTCAAGAGCATAACTCGGGAAACCTTTGATGGATCTTCATGATATTTGGTAGGTGTGTAGTGGTTGTGCAAAGGAAGGTCAAGTTCAAAAATCGTTCACCTGGCGTTTTCCAACAATACTGCAGCGGACTTTTAATTTTTCTGTGTTTGTATGTAGGCAAAAAAAGTGACGGAAACGTTGATGGATCTCAATGATTTTTGCTAGTTTGGAAGAGATTGTGGGAACGGAGGTCAAGTTTAAAAATGATTTATTTGGCGCTTTCCTACAGAACTGCAGCAGGCTTTGTGTGTGTGAGAGTTTGTATGTCGCCAGCATAACTCGAGGAGCTATTGGCGGTTGTGCTTGATATTTCGTGGATAGGTAGTGATGTCAAAGAGGAAGGTCAAGTTCGATAATGGGCCTCCTAGCGAGTATTTGAGGTACTGCAGCGGAGCTTCAACGTTTGAGGCCACATTTTCTGGAGGCGTCAGGTTCATGATTTTTTGGTAGTACATAGCTTCTGGGACGGCAAGTGAGTGGTGGGAATTAAGGTCCCCTAGCTGCTCGTTTGGAACTGCAGTTGGCGTTTTTGTTACTACATTTGGAGACGAATAACTCCAGCAGGGATTGACGGATTATCATAATTTATGGCATGTGGATAGTTTCGGTGATGCTTTACATAACTGAATACTTGTCATGCAAATAAGACGATAATTTGCATAATAATTGAGGAAAGTTTATAAATTCGCCGAAAGCTTGTAGTCAAATTTCATACAAGTGCTATGGTAACGATTTTTAAGTGGTGTACAGCTCTTGGGGCAGGGAGTAAGTGATATAAGTTTAGACCCCCTAGTGGCTTGCTTAGAACTGCAGTGGGATTTTTTCATGTTACCGTTGGAGGCGAATAACTCAGGTAGGGTTTGATGAATTTGCATTGTTTTGGACAGGTTGGTTATTTAACAAAAAAAGACGTATGAAATTGTAATCAGGGTCTAATTAAGTGGTGAAATAGGCTTGTTTATAATTACATTTTTAAGTACCTTTTGTCGACCTATATCTGCTTGTCAGCAGGCCTGTGCAAATTAGATTGATGCTCTCTGGTGACCTCAAAAACCACCGGCCAAACTACACTCCCGCTGGGACGGAGCTTATATCAACAAACACAGGAAAGGTCTGGCCCTGTGCGGTACAAGTCAAAACGATGAATATAAGGAAATGTGCAAGCAGCAGGCACTATACAGAAGGCATTATACTAAGCTTTATGTGGTTTGTAAAATGCAGTTGTATATACCACACTGGATGTGGACCACAGTCCTTCGTAGATGAGAGTAAGAAAAGGTTCTTGCGCAGATAGTGACATTAACATCCTCAAAATCAGGATAATCTTTAAAACAGACCCATGCTACCCATCAGGACCTGACTGAACTCCCCTCCAGGGTGTTTCACATTTAAGACAGAGACACGAAAAAACAGTAACAGGTCTCACAAATCTAACACCCTCCAAAAAAAAAGTGAAACAGGAGGCTTTAGAGAGATATTGTCAATAGCAGTAGGGGCAAGAGTCGTGGTCACTGCCAACGTAAACATATTAGACGGAATTGTTAAGGGGGCATTCGCAACAGTAGTAGGTATTGACAGCACATGCCATGATGTCCACACCTTCCTCGTAAAATTCGACAGTGAAAGCAAATACAAGAAAGATTTACCCAAATGCGGTACCCATCAGAAGACAATAAGTTCTCAGTTACGGCAAGCGGACGATCCAAGCACGACGAGAACAGTATCCTCATTATGATATTATGATATTATGATATTATGATATTATGATATTATGATATTATGATATTATGATATTATGATATTATGATATTATGATATTATGATATCATGATATTATGATATCATGATATTATGATATTATGATATTATGATATTATGATATTATGATATTATGATATTATGATATTATGATATTATATGATATTATTATATGATATTACGATATTATGATATTATGATATCATGATATTATGATATTATGATATTATGATATTATGATATTATGATATTATGATATTATGATATTATGATATTATGATATTATGATATTATGATATTATAATATTATAATATGATATTATGATATTTGTGAATTTCATGAATTTCATGAATATCATGAATATCATTGTACCAAAACTGCACCACTGCTAGGTGCGGAAAAGTCACATGAAATTGACTATGTCTTTCAAAATGTGTATGATATGGAATAAAGATCAACACTCACGGCACGAAATCGAATATTTAAGGGAACTTTCCGAATGACGGAAACAAGAATTAAAGGTCGGGAAATATTTCAGCAGAGTTTACGGGGCCGTAAATGCCGCTGAAAGTAAGATTTGAGCTTTCCGCAACCTTTTCGCGTTCGTTAAGATGAATTAAATGAATACAATATCTTTCCATGGACTTGAAGCATCCTTATATATATCGTATAGATGAAACATTATATTACATCAGTAACCGATATATTCTCGAAGCAGTTATATTCTCTCCTGGGGACTAATAGTGTCTCGATTTCTAAAATCTTGGGGAATAGCTGATATACCCGAAACGGTCTTCGATCTTTAAGATACACCCATTTGCTTTGCAGTTAACACCGATCCCACTTAAGACATTTCTGTTACAGTCTTTTTTTTTTAAATAACGCACGCGCGCACATTGTACGTCTACTTTGTAGCAAAATTAGACATATAGTCCATACCTATCTTCGTCGGAGTTGATCTTCTTTTATCCGTGTTTATGCTACAGCTTACAAAAAACAGCAGTTATATTCTTAGGTTTATCCCCCCTTTTATGTTTAGGTAGAGATAAGCTGTCGGAAAGCGGGCGTTTTCCCTCGCAGTTATTTCTACCTTTCCGATATCCTTCCGTTACATATACGCTCGGTTTACATAATCCAATCTTATGTTTAGTAGAGAAAAGCTGCCGGAAAGCGGGCGTTTTCCCACGCAGTTATTTTTACCTTTCCTATATCCTTCCGTTACATGTAGGATCGGTTTACATAGAAGGGGGGGAGACCTCCCCCTTTTATGTTTAGGTAGAGAAAAGCTGTCGAAAAGCGAGCGTTTTCCCTCGCAGTTATTTTTACCTTTCCGATATCCTTCCGTTACCATTAAGCTCGGTTTACATAACCCCCTCTTATGTTTAGGTAGAGAAAAGCTGTCGGAAAGCGGGCGTTTTCCCTCTTATTTATTTCTACCTTTCCCATATCCTTCCGTTACATATAGGATCGGTTTACATAGAAGGGGTGAGACCTCCCCCCTTTTATGTTTAGGTAGAGAAAAGCTGTCGGAAAGCGAGCGTTTTCCCTCTTATTTATTTCCACCTTTCCGATATCCTTCCGTTACGTATAGGATCGGTTTACATAGAAGGGGGGAGACCTTCCCCCTTCTATGTTTAGGTAGAGAAAAGTTGTCGGAAAGCGAGCGTTTATCCTCGCCAGTATTTTTACCTTTCCGATATCCTTCCGTTACATATAGGATCGGTTTACATAGAAGGGGGGGGGGGACCTCGCCCTTTTATGTTTAGGTAGAGAAAAGCTGTCGAAAAGCGAGCGTTTTCCCTCGCTGTTATTTCTACCTTTCCGATATCCTTCCGTTACATGTAGGATCGGTTTACATAACTCCCTCTTATGTTTAGGTAGAGAAAAGCTGTCAAAAAGCGAGCGTTTTCCCTCGCAGTTATTTCTACCTTTCCGATATCCTTCCGCTACATATAGGATCGGTTTACATAGAAGGGGGGAGACCTCCCCCCTTTTATGTTTAGGTAGAGAAAAGCTGTCGGAAAGCGAGCGTTTATCCTCGCAGTTATTTCTACCTTTCCGATATCCTTCCGCTACATATAGGATCGGTTTACATAGAAGGGGGGAGACTTCCCCCCTTTTATGTTTAGGTAGAGAAAAGCTGTCGGAAAGCGAGCGTTTATCCTCGCAGTTATTTCTACCTTTCCGATATCCTTCCGTTTCATATAGGATCGGTTTACATAAAAGGGGGGAGACGTCCCCCCTTTTATGTTAAGGTAGAGAAAAGCTGTCGGAAAGCGAGCGTTTATCCTCGCAGTTATTTCTACCTTTCTGATATCCTTCCGTTACATATAGGATCGGTTTACATAGAAGGGGGGAGACCTCCCCCCTTTTATGTTAAGGTAGAGAAAAGCTGTCGGAAAGCGAGCGTTTATCCTCGCAGTTATTTCTACCTTTCCGATATCCTTCCGTTACATATAGGATCGGTTTACATAGATGGGGGGAGACCTCCCCCCTTTTATGTTTAGGTAGAGAAAAGCTGTCGGAAAGCGGTCGTTTTCCCCCGCAGTTACTTTTACCTTTCCGATATCCTTCCGTTACATATAGGATCGGTTTACATAACCCACTCTTCTGTTTAGGAAAAGAAAAGCTGACGGAAAGCGAGCGTTTATCCTCGCCGTTATTTCTACCTTTCCGATATTCTTCCGTTACCTTTAGGCTGGGTTTACGGTGCTCCCAGTTTTAGAAAACAACGTGGAACATTGAGCTAACAATTCCCCCGGATTGCTAATCTATAGGTCGGCGGGCATACTGTCTTTGGCCACCGCACAAATTCGCCCAGTCCGCGGATCGAGACAGCGCCGCCGGCACATTTGGCAGATTTGTGTATTTTTGTTCCTTGTTTTGTATCAAAGCTCATCAAATAACGCGTGTTCTCACGCAGTTTTCCTTTTTATAATCTACATGTATAAGTAACTTATAGAAAGATCGCCGCTAACAGTATTTTCTATTGTCGCTCACGAGTGTTGTTGTGTTCGGGTCAAAAGCGTAACGCAAGGACGTCTGCTTTTCAACTGCAAATTTATACAGTGTGAAGCCGTAAACAAGCTGGGGCGGTACGTTGAGATGGTAATGAAACATCTCCATATTTACTAGCGGAATGCCATGTGACAGGGCATTACCCAATGACAGACAAGGGTGGCTTTTTCAAACTAACCGTATATCCCAGAGACAGAGATTGTTTACAGCGAAGACAGCTCATGAAGGAAGTTTGAACTCAGTCGTTTCAACCCATGACGGCAAGTTATGGCCACGACGTTGTTCTTACCAACCGGAACCCGGACGGAAAAATGTAAAGCTGGGACAAGGACATCAGTCTGTACAACTTGGTGAAACCAAGGCGGTTTCATAGGATTATACTTCCTAGGTGAAACCAAGGAGATTTTGGTGAAACGGATCCGGAGTAGGATGGAGATGCTGAACGGGGCATGCGGGCACGCGATTCGGGACGGGGAAATCATTACTTTGTTGTATCTCCTAATCTACCCGGTACCAGTGGAGACAACGGTTAAACAACGGCGTGAGTGAAATCGGAACCTTTCTACCTGTCTTGATCGGAACTATTCCTGGCGACTCGCCCAACACTGGGACCGGAATCGTGGACTTGGAAATGGCGCAAAATGGTGAAGGGAGAATTAACCGACAATGTGAGATTCTGATCCCTCGTTGACCGCGTCAAGTACAAGTTAGAATTTAACGACTGATGACGAAACCGCAAGTACCTAGTAAGTGTTATTCAACCCAAAATGATTGTATTATTACTATTCACTCTATTTGGCCAATTTCTACTATTTTCCTAGCGATCCGCGGAGCCTGGTAGAGGCTAATAAGATACTAGCCTGAATGCCAAGAAACCAAGAAATATCTATCGTCAAGAAAAATATTTTAGAGTTTGGGGGTCTGGCATCCAGGCTAATAAGATACGGGAGGGAAGAAAAGTTAGTGTTAGGGGTTACGTTTTGGTGTCGATGTAATAGTTAGCTAGGGTTGGAACTTGGAAGTACATTGTAATAGTCAGTAGTTGGGGTAAAGAATAGCCTGAATAGTTTATCAATGTTTGGGATAAGGTGACATTTTTAAAAAATGAAACTGGTAGTCCATATGTAAGAAATCATTTATTCCATTTTGTATGTGTATATTTGTAAAGGTGGGGAGGGGTCTCGCTATAATGGCGTAACACGTTTTTGTGCAGTATTATCATCTTTGAAATAAATTGTTCTAAACTTTTATCGGCCCTGTTGCCTTTCATATATTTACCTGTCTATGTAAGGGTTCGGAATGTTTAAGCCATCCGTAGCAAGTTAAGTCGTCGTGAAGGATTAAATTAGATACTGTGTAATGAAAAAGGAAACTTATTGTAGAGCATACGTTTTAGCACGTTAAGCTCGTGTTTTTAGCACGTTTAGCTCGTGTTTTTAGCACGTTAAGCTCATAAAAAGGCTACAGAAAACACCAGGAAAGGTGTAGCTTTAGGTAGTCTTTTAGGCTGCGTGAACGGCACATAAACGTAGGGAAATCGTGACGGAAATAGATTATAAAGATGGACGAAAGATTACGGAAATGTCTCAAGAAACTTACACTTTCCGTGTTGGATCTTCCGTAAAGGTACGGAAAATTGTCCATAACGACGCCTTTACGCCTTGCAGATACAACGTTTGTAGCACGTTAAGGTCTTAAAAAGATCACGGAAAGCCCGAGGAAAGGTACAGCTTTAGGTAACCTTTCAAGCTTTGTGAACGGCACATAAACGTAGGGAAAATCCTGACGGAAATGGGTGATAAAGATGGACGAAAGGGTACGGAAAGGTCTCAATAAGCTAACACTTTCCGTATTGGAACGGACGGAAAAATTGTACTTAACGACGCCTTTACGCGTCGAATAGTCGCGTAAATACACGTGAAGAAGTGCAGAAACGTACCTGAACGCACGGAAAGATTGTCCATAACGACGCCTTTACGCCTTGCAGATACCACGCTTGTAGCACGTTAAGGTCGTAAAAAGGTCACGGAAATACCGAGGAAAGGTATATCTTTAAGCAACCTTTCAAGCTGTGTGAACGACACATAACGGCAGGGAGAATCGTGGCGGAAATGAATGATAAAGATGGACGAAAGGGTACGGAAAGGTCTCAAGAAACTTACACTTTCCGTGTTTCAACGTACCTAAAAATTGTCCTTAACGAGGCCTTTACGCGTCGAAAAGTCACGTAAATACACGTGAAGAAGTGCAGAAACGTACCTAAACGTACTTCCGGAAAGGGCACCTTATATGCAAAATTTAAGCAGACGTACAGGGGTCGTTAAGTTGCGGAAATAGTGAATAAACGTCACGTTTACGTTGCGTTTAAGTATGCTTAAATACCAGATTTCGTGCCGTGACTGCAATATCGAACCTTTGTGGCCCATATACTATCACCATATATATATACCTGTACCACCAAATGATCTTTAACCCCATCTAGACTGGACTCATTCGCCCCATCATAACTTCCAAATGGTATGGTGCATGATCAAATTTGCAGGGGGTGATAAGCACTTAAATATCAATCACTCTCCATAATAAGCCTTGATTATTTGGCGAAGATAATGTGTTCGTGGAACTCCAGTTATATAAGCGGATGAACAGTCATATAAAACGCCAAACTCATATGAAATCGGACAAAGTCTACTCTCCAGGCAGAGGAATGGGTCCGGCTGGTTTTTGACGTGTTTTTAGGCGTTTTTGTCGGGCTTTCTATTTTCTCGTTTTCTTTATGTCGTCAACGCCGTCTCACACCGTCTACTTAAAGTAAAACAATACAACCTTCGTCCTGATGAAGGAACAATGATAACGGATAACGATTTTTGTGTTTATCACACTTTGTTTTGTGTGTTAAGTTTTTTCGTCACCATCGTGATTTCTTTGCGCATGCGCACGCGATCACATCATGTCCAGAGGATGTGATCGATCAAACTAAAATGGCCATTTTAGTGATGAAGCACAAAGTTCTGTGTTACTGACTTTGCAACGATGAATTGAGAATACATGGTATGATATGATTGATTTCAAAACACTTCAGGGGAGCTTTTACTGAAATAAGATGTGCTAACAGTACTTCCCTTTTTGGATCCCTCATATGATTATTGCAATTATTTGTTCCAAAAACGACAAATAAGATACAATGTCTAATTCTAATTCTAAATGTAAGAGACAAAGGCAAAAATCGCAACATTTTAATGAATTTATTTCAGTTTTTAATAGTATATCATATTGCATTATTACCATTTTATTTATTGCATATTTTGCCTAGTGAACTTACCTTACATTTGATACAATGATTTACAATGTAGATAGCATCATCAACAGCACAAGATGTACAATGTATTATAACCTACTTCATAAAACATCTTTGTATTGACTACAGCATGGTCAATATACATGAATAGTTTCAACGATGTCGTCAAAACCATGTAACCATAAGTACATATATACATGTAGCATATATGGATATACAATTTTCATATAGGTATATATAAGTGATGAAGCGCAAAGTTCTGTGAGGTATGTGAGATGTAGTAAAAACTATCAAGCAACCGATAATACATAATACATAATTCATGATTATGATGAATACATGTACATTAGTACTGTAGTCTTTATACAATTAAAGCAGGCTTCATGTATGGCTGGTAGACAATAAGAAAGAAAACAACTTATAATATAAGAAGCCTAAAATAGACAGGGAAAGAGCCTGCTGCTATGAAGGCTAAAAAGATCTGGAAAATCCCTTCCCAACCCCTATTGTTGGTAGTATTATTATTTTACATGTATACAATACATTCGTTGTGAGTAGTGGCCATTAACTATTTATAAGAGTGCATCCAATTTAACATTAGTCTATAGGACTCTAGTACATATACTTGTTTGAACCTTTGTTTATTCATGAGTTCATATTTGTATTATTAACTAAAAAAATTGCTACCATTTTATACCATTATAAAGCACATTACTTCAATATACTCTAAACTTTTCTGTATTGCAGCATCAAGTTTACATATGCAATGTCTTGTTGTGTTATATATGATGAAACTAGTTTCACATCATGTATAGCCATAAATCTACTTCTAATCTGGAAGATAATTCTTCTTAAATCTAACTTCAAAACTTTCCAAATCATTTGTGTTACAGTTCAGAATGTTGTTCCATAGCATAATAAATAATAATGTCTACCATCACAAATGGCCTTTCATTCCATTTCAACAATGTACATTCTATGGTGATTGACTTATATAATCATAATCGCTCCATACATTAGTTAAATGTCTACATAACTCTAGTTAAGGACTTTCACCAGCAAGTCAATTTCTTTACTAGTAGTACACAACTTTTTCATTTTTCTATCCCTTATGATTAAGCTATTGTTTGCAACACACTATGGGTTACAATGAATACAAACATGTACCAGGCAAAGTCTGCCAGTATGGCTGTCAGGTATGTTGTTGTTTTGGTTACCATGGCAATGCTTGTCTTGGAAACACCAGTCAGGACCAGAGCAGTGCTGAG
This sequence comes from Branchiostoma lanceolatum, assembly GCF_035083965.1. Taxonomy (NCBI): domain Eukaryota; kingdom Metazoa; phylum Chordata; class Leptocardii; order Amphioxiformes; family Branchiostomatidae; genus Branchiostoma; species Branchiostoma lanceolatum. The sequence continues at coordinate 9,336,445 of NC_089735.1, forward strand.
CAGAGACATGGTTGGATGCGTTGTCTGAGAGCCCTGAGAAAGAAAAACGAAAATCGAAACACATTTAGATATCTATTTTTTTTAAATATCTATCTATACTAAAAAAATATTATACAGACTAACAGAGGGTAAGACGACAGCAACTTAGTATTTCGGTTCTAAGATTTCTGCAGGATAATATTCATAATGGAGTGCGTAGCGCAAGCTAAAACATTAGTTAAACTTGATATGCACAAGTACCGGGCCAGTGGAACTCACCTTTCTGATCAAGATGTCAAATCCCACCACACCACACTGCAGCATGAGGAAGGGGATAACTGCTGACTGTAATAAAGGAGAATATAGGTAATCATCAACTCTCATTATCATTATACTGAATTACATATATAGCAGAAGTTATATAACACTTATCTGATAGAAGAAGAAATGAAGACATTATTTCATATCATAGCTTATATGAGCATATAATCGTAAATGATAGGAAAGGATGGATTTGGGCCCTGTAGCGGCTTCCTAAGGTACTGCAGCAAAACTTCTGATTTTGACATCTCTATAGATACATCTGCATAACTATTGGGTGGCAGATAGTTAGTAATTTCCAAGCAGATCTACCAGGGCAAGACAGTACTTCTCATCTCCCAAATAAACGTACCGGTACGTTTATTTTTTTCAGCCTCAAAATCCACCCAGTACGTTCTTATTTTGGACAGTACGTTTATTAATTTTTTGAAAATCAGAGTTTTGCTAACCAGGGATCCCATCAAAATCGAAAGGTTGGGTTTTCCTGCCCATATTTCCCCGACATTTTTGCTCATAATTTGCTATTTTTCGGCCTAGCGGCGTTGATTTCCCTGCTGCTATGACCCGGCATTTGTGAAATCCTGGCGGTACTAACAATTGTCAGTCGATCTCGCTACAAAGTAAATGTTGTTATCTCAGACAAAATAAGACGCCACACTTAAGTTTTGAAATCTATTTTTCATATAAACAACATTGACAGTCTTTTTTTCGTTCTAGACCATCTTAATTCTTATAGAGATCGCAAAATTTGCGCTCGAAAAAGACAAAAACATTGCCAAAAGAACAACGTAATCAACACCGTGAATGCTTGAAAGTTACGATTGAGTCGCATGTAAAGTCTACTCACGTGAAATACAGCCTTTCCTCAAAACTTTTAGAATATGAAAATAACACCACATTATAACAGTGTCTTAGCATTAAAAACTGAATAATACTTTTAAAATCTACAAAAACATTTAAATCCTACGGTTCCTACCACAAACATGAAAATTCAGCCCTTGGAAAATCGCCACAGTACAGTAACGCACGCCACTAGAGGTTTCCCACGGACGGAAGAGCTCACTTCTACCAAGGGGAAACAGGTGTTTTTGATCTTCCAATAAAACTCTTTTGTCTTTGTCAGAAATGTGTGATATTTCAACAAAGTGAATTCCCACTTAATAGTTGATAAACAACACTAATTTGCAATCTATTTTCAGTAATTATCACCTACGATGTTTTGACAAAAATCACTCCCCTACAAAACAAATTGGCTGAGTATTCTCAGAACTTCATGTAGCTCTCTGTTAGCCCCGCCCCTTACTGTCTGTGTTCCTGTGTTCGGTGCCGCTCCGTCTGACTCGCGCTTTGATGTGTAACATGAGAACCCTGTGGTTTGTGGCAATATTTTAGATGTAACCGAGGAACTTTTAATCAGAAAGAGAGAGCACAAAATAGAACAAGCCTGAGATTTCTCACATCTAAACAATGAGTTTGTTGACAACTACGTTTCTCACAATGAAAGATTTTTTCTGCATACATCAAGGGTAATTTTTGGATTTGAAATGACTTGTATTGCAACAACACAATCAAGGAGAATATATGATAATGTTCATTATAATAATGTGATTTTGTGGAAAGCATATACTTCTAGTAATGTTTACAAAATTAATCCATGTTTCTATATGCAATGCATACATGATAAATGGAAAGTTGAGCAAGAAAAAAGTACTAGTAACATCATACATGGCATAGTTCAACCTTTTCTACATGGCTTTTACAAATTCGTAATACTTGTATTTTCATCGGATATTCAGGATATGGTAATTTTCTGTTCAAGTTCTAAATGTTGATACATTTGTACAAGATGAACATTGCCCATGCAAGTGAACTGAGAAGTTTGGCAACTACTTTCGTTTTAATCATATTAATGATATGCCAGTTTATACAACAATTTTCACTTGGTTCAAGTTCCAAGTAGAAAATACATGTATCATGTACATTTTCACTTGTTGAATTTGAAGCACCGTTGGCCCCCGCGGGGAACCTATGCCCAATTTTTCCAAAAGTGGAGAAAATGATTATAATTTGAATAAGATATCTACAGTTACACACATGTATTTGGTTCATTATTTACATACTTATATAGAATATGTAAATAAAAAGAACCTACCTGTCTTTCCCTAAGACAGATAAGTAGCATGGACACAGTTAACGTGTCAATTTGGTAATTTTCGGGGGGGTACGTTTATTCCGGGGGGTATGTTTATTAGATTTTGAAAATTTGTCCAGGGGGTATGTTTATTCCGGGGGGTACGTTTATTTGGGAGATGAGAGTAATCAAAATGGCTAAATTGGATAGGGTGTAGCCTTTTGGATACTGTCTTGCCCAGGTAGATCTGCTCGGAGATTTGACGGATAGCCTTTAAGTTACCTTTATAAATTTGAGCATTTTGAAACAGAGAGTGCTCATACCTTCATCACAAACACTTGCATCTCTTCACATGCCAGTATACATCTCACCAGCACAGCAAACACAAGAAGAAACATGTGTTTCATTCGGCTTTGCCAAGATCCTTCCTCAGTCAGGCTCACATCCTCCTCCTGTATCCTCCCCTCTGCACCTGACGACAACCCTACATTCACACCATTCAAAAACTCCGGAATGTTGCTTTCTTGACTTTCTTGGCTTTTTGGTTCAGTGTTTTCTGTAGCGTTACGAATGCTGTCTCTTGTGGGTGTCGTCGCTTCATCTCCTGTCAGTTCTTCCGTGACTCTGTTCACAAATCCATCTTCTGTGTAGGTCTCTTCTCTGGTTGAAGATTTGAATTTTGCGATGTCTTCGTTCCTTGTGTTTTGTACTGATGCTTGAGGAAGAGTTGTTGGGGAGTCTTTTATCGCAGTAGATTCATTCTCCTTAGCTTCTTCATTGTGGGTACCTGAAGCGAAAACAGACCATAAAACTACAATAGCGTAACGGCAACGTTACATAATTTGCAACTTCTGCCTTTGTTTACATCAAATTATATGTTTCTATGATTTGATTATCGCACATGATTTCAAGAGGACACAAGTGTTGTTAAAAGTGCTATTGGCAGAGGTTAAGAGGGGGTTTATTTGTAGACTAGATAATCCGCATACACATCGCTCCGATATCTTCACGTGCGTCTTGTATGGAAGATATGTTGGCATGTTGGCATGCTATCAACGCCCCCCTCCCACAGCTTCGAAAAACAACATGTAGCATTTGTCTCAAAAATGGCTAAAACAATTTTCGGTTTCCACCGTACATCAATAAGAGCACATACCCTGCTTTTCATGCTCAATACCGGCAAGCTTTTTCAGCCTGGCCTCTGAATTTTGCAGGATTTTCCTTCGCCTGGCCTCTCTCCGAGCAGCAGCAGCAGCATCCGCCATGTTTTTCGTTCAAGGGTCTGCACTTTACAGAAATTCCGCTAGCTGGCGTGCCTGCACTGCTCTGATCCGATTAACTGCGAATCTATCACAGGTAACCTTTTCCGATGACGTCCCTCAACGTTTCGCTTCTCTTTCTCACCCTTTTTCTGCCAACTTCATTCTGCCTTTGTACCCTTTCATAAGATATCTAAGCAGATGCTGAAAGGCAACTGTTTTTTTTTTCCAAAATGCTAGAAAAAGCTACAAAATTCACGAATCTTGCCTTCCAACGTCTGCCTGGAGATTAGCTCTCATTGACAGGTCTCGCAAACGTGAGGTCATTGACCCTTTAAGGAACCAAGATATCATTTTTGGAAAGTTTGCTCATTTATCTGACGTTTCAGTATAGCAGCTGTGCATAACAACGCTAACGGAACATAACACAATAGTATACAAGAGTAGACCCCAACGACAGGTCACCTGAACGTGAGGTCGTTGAACCCCTAGTCAAACATATCACTTTTGACTCTTTTCATGGCTATTCGTCCATTGTACGCGGTGTCGTCTGGACAGTGTGTACCCAAGTAACAGTACACAGAGACAACATGGTCTAGTTACATCAATGAATATGAGAGGCAATGGTTATTACATGTTGAATGTCCTGAACCCTATCTTGCTGGTTTTGTTACCTGTATTTGGTAAAGGTTCAAGTGTATCGCTATCATAAATAGTCCACACCCATAAAATCACAAAGTACTAGGTCACACAAATGTACGTAACCAAGGAGGTTTGACGTAACACACGTAAGGTCCACATACATGCGTCAGTACTGAAACAATTCTAGGACATGAAAGCATAAGCAAACAATTAAGCCATTGTTCCTTCACACCCAACCTCAACTGTACATACACCGACTTCCTGTCTGGAACTGAAATACGGGAGAACACAGTGATGTCGTCATAGAGTGGGAGGAGCCAGAAAACACAGAAGGGTACCAGTCAGTTGTACCGGACGTGTTGTCTCAGAGGGCGTTTACACACTGTCGGTTGACGATAGCAACAGCAAATGAGAAAGCCATAAAATTCCTTTTAAGCCGGGCGGAAAATGCTTTTAAAAGCGCCCCTCATTATTCATGAATGTCTATCGCTGACGCGCTTGCTCTAAATAAGTCTTGCCGCGCTGGGACCTGTCACAGTGTGTGATAGTGCGCATTGATACTCTTAGCCACGGGCGTTATCGGTGTATGCTATAGCGCTAAGAACTTCAACGACTTCCCCCTCACACTAAGGAAAAACGGAACAAGTACAACATCTTGTCCTTTCCTTGGATTCACCAAGAGGATTATTGGTCAACTTTTGTGAGGAAGATTTGACAGTTTTTTTGTCAAGATGTCCGCCATGACAGGATTGATGGACGCTGCATTCGGGGTTTCTTTCAACCGACTGCTGAAATCCGAGTCGACCCGAAGACATCCGAAGTCTTCCCGGACAGATTTCAAAAAGAAGAACTCTACCAACATGTGAGTGTTTTAGTTAACTTTTGTCTTTATGGTGATTTATTGGAATAGAATAGTAAAAACATGTCAAACTTGTGTTTTATGATCTAGAAACATGACGCAATCTGAATACTTTTTTTTAAAATTGAAATGTGGAAAATGCTATCACCGGCCTGAAAACTTGAGTATGAAGCAAATTATCGAGAACACAATTCTTTCTTCATTTCCCCAGCACATGTACACTCGTATGATGTTATATGAAAAACAACACAATTTTTGGTATTGGTTGATAACATAACTAGCAGTAATTTCCGTTGCCGATAAAATACACGTTGGCTTTTTTTCTTGGAAAGTATTTACAGGAAGAGTATAAGAGGACGTACGGACATTCAGAAGCTGGAAAATTGTCTTACAGCAGATAAAGTAAATAACGCAAAAAGCGCCAACCATCGTACGTTGAGGGACGGTCCAGTCAGAGTGTAGACATTTCGTTTAGGGAGTATTTATTTTAAGAATATCGTCAGAATAGATCTATATATTCTAACCGTCCCAACCAGAATTTTTTTTTCTGAATATGATTGTACATGTATGGTTCATTACTCGAGCCCTATTGTATATGTATGCCATGAATACAATAGAAGGCTGCATAAGACAGCTTGTATCAGTTTATTTGCGGATAGTGCAGACGTTTTAATGCTTGTATGAAAACGTCAAAAGACTATCGACGATGTTAGCTCAATTTTACAACATTTTTCAACTTTGTTTGCAGTATCATGTCTAAGGAACTACCAGATGTGGTGAGAGAGTCCGAGTCTGACTACTCAAGAAATACAAACACAAAGACTCCGCAAGCTTACAACTAAAGACAGCCAAGAAAAACCAAAGGAGAAAGAATTCGTGCTGACTCCGCGGCACTGCACTAAAGAGGACAAAGGATTGTTTGCTTGACAGCAGACAGACGTCTGAAACACGTGTTTCCAGGACAATCTTATCTTGTACAAACTCATCATATAGATACCGCTTACACGACAAGAAACAGACAACGGTTAGAAGAAGAAAAGACATGATACGTTAAGTTCTTCAACAATATTTCCTAAAGGTTGAAGATTCAATGAAAAAAGCACTGGTTATGTAAATTATTATCTTTAAAGTGTACTTTGCTATCACTACGGTCCGTTGGATAGGGTCGCCTGGCAAAAGTAAATCGCGCCCCCTAGCGCCCTTACAGCGAGATATTGTGTAACACATTAGATGGGGTATACATAAGAAGTGTTTTGTTGCGCGCTCTGGGAGGTTTCAATTGATGTTCGTAAATAACTTACCAGGACTGAAGTGTCATGTATACAACATGTACCAGGCAGGAGAAGTGTTTATCCTACAGGGTTGTAAAGATAGAGTTTATAGGCACAAAGGAAGAGGCGAAGTGGCGACTGGGTTCTAGCATGTACGGTCATACAGGTGGAAATATATAGTGTTATTTTGATGAACAAGACATAGAAAGAACTGTATTTATGTGTGTTTGAATTTAAGGGAAAGGTTTTAATTCCGTAAATTTTTCAATATATATATACATATATGTATAAGTTCGTGTTAATGTACATGTTAGAGAAAGAAAGGAAACTGAACAAATAGATTAGGTAAGTAAACGAAATAATGTAATCCAGGTCACTGTACAAATTGTTTTAGTATACGTGATATTTCAACATTATATATCTGTAAGGTTGCTTCTATCTGTAAATCATCTTCATATGAAAAACATTCAACTGCATTTGGCAAGACATATAGCTTACCGGACGATCGTTACATTTCAGATACTCCGATCCAGGGAAGAGAATCCCTGTGTATTTTTACAAGTCCTCCCGCCTGCCTTTTGCCAGAAGAGAAGAGAAGATAACATTCCGTTTTGTTTATAGAACTCTGTTTCCTGTCTCGTGTCACCTGTCTATAGTATTTTAGGTACATACTAGTAAACCAACTTTGGAGACTTCTTTACTGGATACTTCGCAGAGAACGACACTTTATCGGACGCATGGCACGTTTGGAACAAGGTTAATGAGGCATTCAGTGATAACGCTTCGGGATACAAGATTAAAGCAATAAAGAAAAAGATCTGTTATGTCTTGTAACTTTGAATAGTTATATTTACGTTTTGGGTGGCAGCGATTGCATGGTAAAAAAAAACGAGACTATTTATACGGGTCTGTTGTTTCTTCCCACGAACTCATCACGACGCTGGATGAAGTAAAAGAATGAAAGATGCATCTTAACTATACCTAAACATGTGTAATTGACTGACCTGGCAGTGGGGACCCCTAGCGGTTAAAGTTAGACTCTACCAGTCTCCAAGGGTCGCTGGGAAAATAGTAGAAATTGGCCAAATAGAGTCATAGAGATAAGCATTAGAGTCAAATGTTTGAAGGGAGTCGGCTACGGAGATAAGGTCAAATTGGCACTTTGACCTTATCTTCGTAGTCGAGTTCAAAGTCCTTCAAACATTTGACTCTATTTAGCCAATTTCTACTATTTTCCCAGCGACCCTTGGAGACTGGTAGTCTATACTGCAGTACTGACCAGAAAAGATATGTGTCACTGTGAGACCGCCACCAACCCCTCGTGTTAGTTGTGTTTATGAAAACACCACAAAATACATGAGTTTGCCAAGTGTTTTCTTCTGTATAGATATAATCTATTCTTTTTCTGACAAGAACGACAATTCGAAAAAAGGACAATCTTATATTCCTTTCTAGCTTGAAGATGACTGTTAGTTGAATGTACTTTTGTGAAGTTACGGGAACGAAATGAGCACACAATATCTACAATTATCTGCAAATAGATTATTTAGTGGCTGGATATTATATCTATCTCTTACTCTAAGCCACCCTTTTTTGCGTTTCGGTGCTTTCGCACCGAAACGCAATGTCCTGGCTTTTACCTTCAAGCATGCATGCTTGGTTCAACACTGTGTCGCACACAATAAGACCTTATATGGCAATACGTTCTCAAATCCTTGTATAGCCGTTGCCTTATATGGCAAGAGAGCAGGAAAAGGCACGCACGCCAGATTTGCATGTGACACAGGACGGCGACCGCATGTAAATGCTACAACTGTTCGGAAATATCATTGCATTGTGGTTTCGGACTTTGATATCCTGAAAAATGACCATATTACATCTATTCCACAAGATTGCAGAAGAAAAAAAATGATTTCGTCAAGAAAACGAGCAAAAATCGGCATAAATGATACCATGTAGTGACGTTATAGCATTACGTCCAGAGTAAATAGTTACGTACCGCAGCTTGGCCGATCTGGCAACGCCAAGCACTTCGGACCCACAAGATCCGGGTTCGTCTCCGTGCATGGATTTTTTTTTTTCTTTTTAGATATTGAATATCAAAAATATATATTGATATTATATTAATCTATCAATATCATATTTATGAATATCATTTATTTCATTAATAAATAAAGAAATATTTTATATTTGTTATTTTTAAATATTCATTTAATATATACAAGGCCTTTGTCTTATGAACAGGACTTCATAGATTCCAAACCCGGCATTCGAATTTTTCTGTTCATTGTAATGGAAAATACCGTGCAGCGGCTCCTATGCGCGGTAAGATGATTCTTGCAAAACACTCGCCACTAAACTTCTATCCCCGATGTAAACAGAGGCTCTTGATGTTGTTTGCAAAACAGCGATTCTTTGTTACAGTAGCAAATGCTCCATTGTTCAGTATCGACTTCATTCAGACAACACGGACGTGGAAAGTGGCGCCCCTCGGCACAAAACTATGGGAATTTTCATATGGGAGTTCGCTTCAGCGGGAGTTTTGTTTTTGTTTTGACGGATAAAACGCGAAAACCCACGCCGCTTTCGGCACACTTCCGGGTTCATTGATCGCTAAAATTACGCAAAAGCCACCATCAATCGGCAAATAAATGTATGCTTTCCCGAAAACATCTTTTGGTTTTACATTTTCTTCACCATAATGTTGCTATGTAGTCGATAAAACCGCGTTTTTATTGCGTTTTCATGTGTAACATTTCAGACAAAGAAAAAACTTAGACCGCGATTTTGCTGCCCCATGATGCACTTCGTCTGCAATATTCCCGCCTTCAGCTGCAGCAATAACCAATCAGAGACGCGTAATGCGATCATGTGATGATGATTACGTAACACGCGAAATGCATCTTGGGGCAGCAGGATTTGAACAATATGGCGACGGGTGATCGAAAATGAAATGATTTCGTCAATGCAACGCTGTATTTTGCGGCATAAATGCCGAGAGACGAACTTTTATTTTTATCTCAAAATGCGTTTTACACGTTTGTCTTTGACTAGCCCGGTAGAAATCAAGCGGATCGTCGTCTGGTCCTTCAATATCAAGGGAGTTTGTCAGATATCCTGGCGCGAGGTTCTCAGCAGCGTGACGTTTAAACTTCAAAACGTTTTACTCAAAATTTGAGCGGAGTAGAGGGTTAAGTGTTGACCCCAAATAATGGTAATGTTTTCCCGAAAATTCCTTGAAAATGGAACGATTAAGAAAGACACCAGGACTTCATAGCGTGCCGAATACCGGGGCGTGGTCACATCTTGGAGACGCGCCGAGCGACAGCGGCAGATGGGGGGTGCGCACTTTATTAAGGTTTTTCTGTGAAGTATCTCAGCTGGCGTGATTGGGGTTGCGGTGAAGCCCAAATCGGGGGTGCGCACTTTATTTGGGGTGCGTCCTTTATTAGAAGAAATACGGTAGCTGTTGATTTGTTTGACATTTGGTAGTCATTTTAGATAGAACCTTAGCTGTTATGAACTTCTATTTCACTTAATTACCATAGTGCTGATGATTCAATGGTGCTTTTTCAAATTTTATGTTTTATTGCGTGCCATGTACATAATTACATTGATAGCTTTTATAATGAGCCTATTATACATTTTACAAATAAGCACAAGTTGTAGGCCAAGACCAGCTTTTTCAAAAGCACTTAAGTTAAGTGACGTAACTTCAAAATTGCTTTCCCCAATCTGCCTTTCTCTATTAAAACAGTACTCATTTCCCAAAATGACAATTTTTCTTATAGACTGAACAGCCCTTGAGTGACTTCCTCTGGCAGATTTTACTTCAAGTAAAGGGAAAAGACAATTCACACTTATAAACGTAGCCGAAACGCCAGCTTTTTTTAAAAGCTCTTGTTTGGTGGCAATTAATTTAAACCATCATGGTGGCTTTAAAGGTGTAAGAAAATGAAAAGTGTGATCTCCAATTATAAAGGGCTAGTTCTGCTTTCAGGTAAGAAGAAAAGATTGTGTCAGGACTAGACTGTACTTACCATGTCTTATAGCACAAAATGTGTGGATTAAAAACGGACCACAATTCCACCACATGTAATAATCTGTAGATGCAAATCATAAGAGTACAAAAGGCAGTACAGAAGATAGTCCTTTATTTTTCTAACAAGCAAAGAGTTTACAATGTAATGTTTTACTACCAAGATTCTTGGCTTATGATCAAAAATATACAATAACTTCATCGCGACACTAAATATTGCCACATGTGTATCCGGCAATGTTTCACAAAATATCCCGAGATGCTACTAAAGAAAATTAACATATCTGGTTTTCTTGTCTTTCAATTTCCTAATGCTAAGATGATTTGAAAATACTTATTGGTTTAGTCTCCTTAGCAAATAATAAAATCATTTTCTAATCAGATATGAGCAAAGATGTAGGCACTTAAAGGAACAATTAAAAGACTATTCATCAAAAATGTTTCTCTTGACTTTGGCTCCGTTTAAACTGACTGCAATACTGGGTTCAGTCTCCGGAGTGCAGTCTATCACAACGTTGGCCTTGGATGGGGACATCGGTTTTCTGATAGGTTCTTCTTTCTTCTTCTGGCTGGACCCTAGAAAAAAGTGGAATTTCCCTTAATATTTATAGACTTTGACTTAATATTCATTGGTGAAAGGAATGCAAGGGAAAGAAATGGACAATAGAGTATTGTTCATGTAGGTGTATCTGTATCTAAATCAGTATAACCGCCGTTCGGCGTAACACACCAGCTTTGCAGGCACGCAACAGCAGCTGGTTATATTACACTGAACAGCCTGTCACACCTACTGTTCTCCACTGCAACTGTTCTTTAAAAGCTTTTTAGTGAGGATGGACAGAGTACTTGATGACAATGAGTGTTTTAGGTGGTTGAAGGGGAATTTGTAAATCTCAAATGTCTTAACTAGGTAGATTTAAAGAGACAGGAGTAATACCATATCGATGTAGATACATGTGTGCTTATGTAAATAAAAAAAAATATCATACCACAGAGATGTAGGATGAAAATGCTCACTTTTGTTAGTTTGCTTATCAATTATTTTTTCATAAACTCGCCAGAAACTTTACATAGAATACAATGTACGTGATAACATATGTCTGACATGGTAAAAGAGAATTTCCTACCTTTTTCAAAGTTAAACCTATGTAGGAAGTTACTGATTTTGGGCTGGGTACTGCTGTTCTCATTGTTGGCCTTCCTCTTGGTCTGACTGGGACAGGAGCGTCTAGACAGCCCCACCTGGCGTGTTTTACCTGAAGTGCAGGTAAAAAACAAACATAGAAAACAATCATACAATCAGCAAAGATTCCTTTCTAACCGTTTGTTGTAGAATTTAAAGATGTCTAACCAAAACTAAGTTGCTTCAAACTTGTTTAACTTTTAGCACTCTAGAGTAGCCATTTGGCATTGGTTATAGAGTTAGGCAGCAGGAAGAAGGTTAAAAATGTAACATTGCTTTGGACACTATCTGTCAAATTCTACATCATATAAAAGATTTGATTTGATTATCCTCATACAGTAATTATCCAATCATACCTCTGCTTGGTTTCGTCATCCTGGGTGTACTAACACCGTCCTTCATAGCTCTCCTTCCCATGTCCTGCACCACAGCTCTCTGTTCCGGGGCAGTCTGACTTAAGCTGGGTAATGCTGACTTCTCAAAGTATGACGACACTTGCTCTGAAACATCACGGCTTCTTACACTTTCTTTTTTCCTTATCAAAGTTTGGATGGGGTTTTCTTCACCATTTACTCCATTTTCCACACTTTTACCAGAATTTGGCTGTCGTGGTTCTACTTTAATTTCAGCAACCTCTTCTTTGCTTGCATCTTCTGAAGTTTGCGACATTTCAGTTGTGGAAACTTGGCTGTTATTCCCTTCCGACGCGGTGAAGTATTGTGAGCCTTGTGAAAAGCTGATCAAACCTGAGTTTTGGCTATCTGTTGGGGTAAAGTTATCCATGGAATACACAGAGCAGTTATCAAAACTACTGATACTCCGTTCCACTTTCAAAGGTTTCAACGAGCCAACCGGTGATTCTTCCTCTGACAATCCAGCAACAGACTCTTGTGAGCTTGTTGTGTTGTTTACTTCTTCTTGTGAGTTTGTTGTGTTGTTTACTTCTTCTTGTGAGCTTGTCGTGTCGTTTACCTCTTCCTGGGAGCTTGTTGTGCTGTATACCTCTTCTTGTGAGCTTGTTATGATCTTAACCTCATCTTGTGACGTCTTCTTCCTCTTAGCTTGAGACAGAGCTGAGTACTTGAACTTTCCAAGGCTTGATACAGAAGACTTGAGGGTGATTTGTTTCTCAGACGATTTTGCCCAACTGAAAGCACTACCTTGTTTGTGGGCAGCAACTTTGAATGGATTCTTAGGAGTTTCTTTTTGTGTCACCTCTCTGAGCAAATGTTTCTCCTCACTGGATTTAGTAAGTGTGTTCACCAAGTTACTGTCGATAGATGCTTCTGAGGTGTCAATGTTCGGCTCATCTTCAGGGCCACCTGTCTCCTTTTCTTCATCATTTTCTGAAAGAACTCTTTTCCTCTTTTCTGCTTTTGCACTGTTGTCACTCTGGCTCCCCTGTCTTTGGAAGCTCTGGAGTTTTGTCCTCCAAGATGGCACTGTCGGTCCCAAACTGGAGTCCTCTTCTTTCTCTTCCCTTAAAATGTCTACATCTACCGACTTTGAAGGGTCTTCTGATGAACTGTCGTTGTCAATCATATCAAGGAATGTGTCTTGCTTCTCAACTGTGTTTTCTACAGAGTTCTTCTTGCTCTGAAGGTCTTTCACGGCTTGCTCATAGGAGTTTTTGAAATGCCTGCTTACGACAATAGACCCACTGGAGGAGTCCATAGAACTACTTGGTTTGATAATAGCCAACCTTTTCCTGAGTTTAGAGTTTCCACCTTTCTCTGCCCCACAAGTTTTCTTCTCTTCTCTCTTTGCTGAGTTTGGTGGTGAGCCGTACATAGCAGCCAGTTCGCTGTCGGTACATACGTCTGTGGACTCAACTGGTTTTGCTTCAGGCTTTTTAAGAAACGTTGGTGCCTTGACGGTCACTTCTTTTCCTTTTGTAAATGCTGTCTTCACCTCTTTTAGATTGAGAGTGCCAAACTTTGGTCCCATCTTGTAGTCTGGGTGCCACATACAGAGCTTATGTCGCGGTGTGCTTGCCGTCACATTTTTTGGGCCCTGCCACGTGCTAGAGGGGGGTGGTTTGTAGGTGAGTGGGTTGAAATCTCCTACAGTGTTACCTGTATGGATGTCTATGTTACCCAGTGCCATACCCAAGGCAAGTTTCCTTGGTTTATACTCCCCTGCGTACGGCATGTCCGTTGCACTTACGCCTGGCGGATACTCGTGTAGCGGTACAAGCTCTTTCTTCACGGGATCGAAAGCCAGCTGGTATAAAAACGTGTTGTCTGCCTTCACGAAGCCGTCTATGTATTCTGTTGGCGCCACGATGCTAGACTTCAGGTAGGAGCCGATCTTACGCAGAACTTTCGTCATGTCTGATTGGTTAGTCAGGGAGAGAAGTTTCGCTGCTTTGGCGGGTCCGATACCGTGTAATGAAGGGAGGTAGTCACAACCACACAGAATACACATGTACCTGTAAAATAAAGCAATACAAATTTTATGGTACAAAACTCCACAACAGGAAAAGCTACTGTTAACTCTCAAGACCCTAATGATAAAGATTTAATCTCTCTACCCAGAATTTAAAAATAATGATCATCTGGTCTCACCTATTTTCAAAAAGGTCAGACCAGGTGATTATCCTTTACTTAAAAGATTGAAATAAAAAAGCCTGAAAAGTAATAAACCCCTAATTAAAGTCCTTACGCATAACAAAATGTGTCTAGGCCAGTTACCATAAGAACTCAACTTATAAATTTTGTATCTAGTACATGTCCATTGATAAATTTACTGTTTTCAATGATACTAGTAGAGGACCACCTTGTAGCTAGAATCTATACTACTATTTACTACTACTCTGTATCTGTATGATCAGCGGTAAATTTGCATCTTGTCTAACCTAAACTTGTCGAAGGTGAAGTTCTGTGCCTTGATCTTGAGACACTGAGACAGGCGGTGTTTCTCGATCATCACCCCGTTGCCGTTCAGATCCAGTTTGAAGATCACACGATCACAGCCGAACGCCAGCAGATCCGAATCCTCGGTGATCACAGCCTGGTGATGAAGACAAATGTGAAACATGTTTTCATTTGGTAGAAATTATTCCCACTGTCACAAGAGCAGATAATGAACATGTTATCTACAATAAATATTACACAGTAATATTTTAGCTTTGCAAAAAGGGTAATCCGCTTGTAAATATGCAGAAGGTGCTAATTTCACAATGTGTATATTTTGTATTTCATTGCAATCTGTACAAGTATAATCATTATCATCATCAGGTCGAATCACAGATTGTCAATGAACAAGTATACACGAATGTAACAAATTTATATCCTTGGTTCTTAAAGGAAAATAATGCAGCGGATGGGCAAAACTTCAACATCTATCTGAACTGACAAAATGTTATGTAGAGTCAATTCCATGTCACCGAGAGGGTTTTCAGGTAATATTGCTAGTAGTGAGTTCAAACAATTTTAGATAAAAGACTATTCCAGTCAAAATAGTTCTAAATTGTTCAAACAATCAAGAATGAAAGTTTGAACATGTTTGAACTTACTTATATATGTTCGAACTATTTGGAAAGTAATCGCACAAATATCTCTTTATTTAGAACAATTTTCAAACATCTATGTGATTGTTTCACTGTTCGAACATGTTGGAACAATTTGAATCATTTTTCAAATGGTAGATTTGGGTTATTGCCCCCATAAAAGTAGGTGCTAATCACGCTCTATTGTCTGCCTCTGTATATTTTTAAATTTCACGTCTGGACTTTTGTCTTCAGGTGTCTATGCATGGCACCCAGGCCTAATCCCCTATACTTTGAAGGGATGTGTGAATTGCCCTGTTCCCATCCCACTGACCCAGTTATACCATGTTGTTATGATGTTGGAACATGTAGGAACAAATGATCAACCTATTTTCCAACAGTTTCGAAAATAATACAAATAACATGTGCAATGTTAGAAATTTGTCTAACATGTTGGAACACAGCAGAAACTATTTAGAACATCACATGAATGTTGGAAATTGTTCTAAACAGTCACTTATCTCCCTTAGATTGTTACAAAGGTTTTACAAATGTTAGAACAAAAGACAACAAACACCCTCTCGGTAATGTGGAATCGACTCTATATGTATGACAGGCTAAAGATTGCGATCAGCAACTAGGCTGGTAGAGATTCTGATCGATGTCTCTGTACACAGGGACTACAATCAGGATGCTAGAAATATGTGAGGGGGGTCTCCCAT